>NC_091162.1:19443249-19452706 GCF_040958095.1 Procambarus clarkii
CAGGTATATCTTGAGGTTATCTTGAGATGATTAGTGTCCCCGCGGCCCGGTCCTCGACCAGGCCTCCACCCCCAGGAAGCAGCCCGTGACAGCTGACTAACACCCAGGTACCTATTTTACTGCTAGGTAACACGGGCATAGGGTGAGAGAAACTCTGCCCATTGTTTCTCTCCGGCGCCCGGGATCGAACCCGGGACCACAGGATCACAAGTCCAGCGCGCTGTCCGCTCGGCCGACCGGCTCCCTAGAGGCGGTGGAGAGGTAGTGAACACATTCTTTGGTAATGAACTGAAAGTAGGTAACCACACACCATACCACACCACACACCACACACCACACACCACCACACCACCACACCACACATGTGGTACTGGCCTAAGGAGATGCCTCTCAAGGAGGTTTATACAGGCCTGTGGATAGGCAGCCACCATTAAAAGGCCTAATGTGTGTTGGTCTGGGGTTTGGATTGTCTGTGAGGAATGTGAAGTAAAGGTTTTTGTATCTGAGAGGAACATAATGATAAATGGTCGGAATATGTGAGAAATATAAGGATAAATGGCTCGGTATCTGTGAGAAATATAAGGATAAATGGCTCGGTATCTGTGAGAAATATAAGCATAAATGGCTCGGTATCTGTGAGAAATATAAGCATAAATGGCTCGGTATCTGCAAGGCTGCAGTAAATAAAGACAGTATTGAACGGAACCTTGAGTTATCAAATAGGTCCCTTAAAAGTGTCATTAGACGAGAACTCCAGGATGAATTTGAAGAAAGTAGAACAGTGTAAACTGGAACTAGCAGGTCCATTGCTCATCACAATGAAATGTGTGAAGTAAAACATGTGTATGGGGCAAGTAACAAAGTCAGTAGACTAACAGATGTTGTCACAGCTCGTATAAGACTTGGCTACAAGTATCTCTGGCAGTTCGGCTTGTATAGGAATCTAGATGAAGTAAAGTGTAAAGTGTGTGGACAAAGACAGGGACACACACTCGAACACTATATCTTGGATTGTAGTAAAATTGAGCCATTTAGAGATAAATCTAAGCTCACTCTGTATGATATGGCAACCTATCTTATTACCATGGATAAATTACCTGAAATCCTTGCACTGTATCCATATTTCGCTTCCAGTAGATAAACGACATATGAGATTAAGAAACAAGTAGTGTATTGTGAAGACTAATAATAAACAGCAGCTCCCCTATGACTATCTCCATTGGTCAACCATTTGTGCATTAGCGATAAGACCTACCATTAATGTATAATGACTTACTGTAAATATATAGCTATTGAAATAGCACTTTCTCTGTAACTAGCTGACATTGTAACTATGAGGTGTAACTATAAGGTGTGAAGGATATATGAAATTGTTTATGTAATAATCTAAGATGAGGTCTGATAAAGACCTTTTGTGCCCTCTGTAAATGCTTTTTGCGCTACCGCTCACAGGATGAGTATGGGGTGCACAATAAACTAGCCGCCACCCGTGGCAGCAATCAATCTGTGAGAAATGTGAGCATAAATGGCTCGGTATCTGTGAGAAATATAAGGATAAATGACTCGGTATCTGTGACAAAGCCATTTGATTGAAATATTCTGGGCATATCACGTATTATACTTAATTGTGTTTAATAAAACTACAATTACCAATTTAATTAACTACTAATAAAAATTATGTAATTATTATTATTATTATTATTCTTTACCACTTATAAAAGGCTCACTGTAATTAATGTCCGCCAACTGCATAATATAATAATTAAAGTTGTAAATCGGTGATGTAAATCACCGCCCTGAACGTCTTCACACCTTGTAAACCACCATTTGTAAATCCCCTAGCCTGAAAAAAATAGAAAAAACACTGCCTGGCAACCCTAATGTAAGACATAGTGTTGCCAACTTCAGGTGTCGGATTTTCCCCTCTCCCTGTACACCAGCATCCCGGAGGCTGAGTAAGATGCTGCCTTCATCTCCTGATACTCTCTCTTTCTCATCTCTCCCCCTCCCTCCCTTTAAACCCCCCCCCCCCTCCTTCTCTCTCCCATCAACTTCCCCTCTTATACAGAGCCTTATAACCCCTTTTTCTCCTGTTCCCTCACTACTCCCTCATTCTTCCCCTCACTATCCGCCCCCCCCCTCCCCCCACCTTGGAGGTGAGGTGCGCAAGGCGATCATATATTATGTACGCTGGTTCGTGTTGTTCTGCCCCCTCACTTCCCCTCACTGTTGAAGGGGAGAGGGGAGGAGCTCTGTTGAAAGGATTTGAGGTGGGGGTGGGGGAAGGGGGGGGAGAGAAGAGGGGAGGTGAGGGTGGGGGGAAACGTCCCCTGGGGAGTGTGAGAGATTGTAGGAGTTGGGGGGGGGGATTGTGATGGTTGGTTGGTGGAGGAGGAGGAGGAGGGGACATTTACAGCTTTCTGAGTCTAACTTTTAACCTTCAAGTCGCCATTTTCATGCCTTTATTTCTCTCTGTCTCTCTCTCTCTTTCTCTGTCTCTTTCTCTGTCTCTGTCTCTGTCTCTCTCTCTCTGTCTCTCTCTTCCTCTCTCTCTCTATCTCTCTCTCTCTCTCTCTCTCTCTCTCTCTCTCTCTCTCTCTCTCTCTCTCTCTCTCTCTCTCTCTCTCTCTCTCTCTCTCTCTCTCTCTCTCTCTCTCTCTCTCTCTCTCTCTCTCTCTCTCTCTCTCTCTCTCTCTCTCTCTCTCTCTCTCTCTCTCTCTCTCTCTCTCTCTCTCTCTCTCTCTCTCTCTCTCTCCCCCTCAATATACTGTAATACGATTCGTTTATATTTCACATAATTATTTTTGTGTTAAATGTGTTAATATGCATAGTTAGGCCTAGGTAAGGTTAAGTAAAGTGCTTTGGTTATATAAATTAAAAAAGAATGAAGAAATCTGAACAAGGAATCATTCACATTAATGTGAAACACTAACGTGAGAACAGTAATAAAGAATGCAGCGCCGGCACGGAACCACCCACCTTGTTAAGCACGAGAAAAGGTTAGCCATAAGAGTGATACCAGAATTAAGAGAAGGGGGCGCAGGGGGTTGGGGCTAGTTATAGCGAGAACATGATCGCGACGTGCAAGATTACTTGACACGATGATCAAGGTGGACAGCGTATGGGATCGATTCCCGGCTGATGCAGAAACAAATGGGCAGAGTTTCCTTCACCTGATGCACCTACTCACCTAAAACAGTAAACAGGTACCAGTGAGTTAGACAGCTGCTTTGGGCTGCTTCCTGGGGGGACATGTGTATGCACGCGTGTATGTCAGAGCGAAATATATATATATGTAATAGTAGAAATAATAAAGGTAACAGAAATATTAGACCAGTAAGAAAGGCGGGGCCCAAGAGCTAATAGCTCGATTCTGTAGACACAAAAAGTTGTGAATGTACGATATTGATGTATTTGTTCTCTTTATTGTCTTGCTTTATTGTCTCTCTCTCTCTTTCTATCCCATTTTTTATTGTATTCCGTCTCTTCCTTTGTTCCGTCTGTTATGAATACCCCTATTGTACTGCCCCAGGGGGGGGGGGTAAATAGGGAAGGGGGGGGGGGGAGAGGAGTAAGGTAGGTGAGTGATGGGAATGGGACATGTAGGGAAGGGTGAGGGAAGAGGAGGAGGAGGAAGGTAAATGGTTGTGAATAGAGTGGATAACGTGGACGGTGTTAGGAAGAAATGGGAGGAGGGAAATGGTGGTGGGAATGGACGGAAAGTGATGTTTGGAGGGTCAAGTATTGAGAGGAATGGGATCTGATATCTGGTTGTATAACTTTATCGGATATCTGATTATCCGGTATACATACTATATCTGAAATATAGTATGTAGACTGTCTCTTTATCCGGCCTGTCTCAATATCCGGCCTGTCTCGCTCTCTCTTCTCTCTCTCTCTCTCTCTCTCTCTCTCTCTCTCTCTCTCTCTCTCTCTCTCTCTCTCTCTCTCTCTCTCTCTCTCTCTCTCTCTCTCTCTCTCTCTCTCTCTCTCTCTCTCTTATCACCGTGTGCGAAATCAGCGAAAGTGTCGAGAGTCAGACAATGACGAAAGGTTGAGGGAGCTAAAACTCACTGTAATTGAGGAGACATGATAACGACCTCCACGATTCTGAGGGGACATAGAAACACAGAGGAGTCACTCGAACTTTAGAAAGAACGTTTTTAGCTCAAGGTTTGTACCTTTATGGTGTTTAATGACTTGTATATAATGGAGTATATATATATGTTTTTATAAATGTTTAAAAACTCTTCACCAACATCTCCAACACTCTTCACCAACATCTCCAACACTCTTCACCAACATCTCCAGCACTCTTCACCAACATCTCCAACACTCTTCACCAACATCTCCAACACTCTTCACCAACATCTCCAACACTCTTCACCAACATCTCCAACACTCTTCACCAACAAACAAGCGATTTCTACTATCGTCGGACGAAACACTTCCGGATAAATCGTGTTTATTTTGACACAGATACGAACAGTGAATATGACTCGTCCACCCAACCATTATATTTGAAAGGAAAGTCGAACTCTCCATTGAATCTGGGGTCGTAAAACGCTGGGTGCGTTGGCAACAATGGGAAGTTGAATGGCTATATTTTGATAGCCATTTTCTCTCTCTTGCAGGTCGGTGTTCAATCCTCGAGTGTCTCCACGAGTGGTTGGGTATTATTCCTTCCCTGTGTTGTATCGCTATATCCTTATGCTCATGTTCCTTCCAATTGGTATATAGGTGTAGTGATTTGTGTTTCTTTCCTGATAACTACTTTAATTTTCTTCTATCTGTCTCTGTCTGTCTGTCTGTCTGTCTGTCTGTCTGTTTGTCTGTCTGTCTGTCTGTCTGTCTGTCTGTCTGTCTGTCTGTCTGTCTGTCTGTCTGTCTCTCTCTCTCTCTCTCTCTCTCTCTCTCTCTCTCTCTCTCTCTCTCTCTCTCTCTCTCTGTAACTATATATTAGAGTAAATAGATTATTCAGACCATTCACAACCCGCCAGAGTTGTGAACTATTGTGCTGATAGCATGTATTTCTGACCCACTGTTGCCAGCACTACTTGCAACCTTTTGTAAACACATTATCACACAATGGACCAAGACTGTAACTTGTAGTGGTTCCCACCAGTTGGTAAGCTTATTCAGGATGCTGTAGTTAAACCAATTACTGGAAAATAGGAGAGTAATGGGGGCGCGGGGGTGTAATATATGCATGCATTTTATGAATTTTGTAAAATGAACTAATATGGAGGCGCCTTAATAATAAATGATAGGGATTATTAGTGTTAAAAAAATATATTTTGTATATATATATTTTAGATATATAGTCTCCGTTCATGCAGTTAAGCGAGGCATTGTCAGTGGCTGAGGGGGGGGGGGAGAGGGGAGATATATGAGGGTAGAGAGTGGTCACGTGACCTGGGGAAGTGGAACTACCTTCCCCTCTCACTGTCTCTCTCTCTCTCTCTCTCTCCCCTACTCTCCCCCTCTCTCTCCCTTCCCCCCCTACCATGATAACATCACCTGCAATGCTGCCAATGTTTAAAGTCACCTTTCTGTGAGGGCGGGAGACAGACAGACAGACAGACAGACAGACAGACTGACAGACAGGTAGACCGAGAATTTAACAGACATAGAAATATATAATAGAAGGAAATATATAGAAGAAAAGCAGACGCAATAATAGTATAATTTAATCATATTTATCAAGTTTGATTTTTAAACTTTGCCTCCGAGTGAAAGCCAAAAATTGGTAAGCTCTACTTAATATAATTCTTGAGCTCTTTTATGTTCCTTAAAGTTCTCTATTCTCTACATGATGTAATTTATTAACGCTCAATAATATATTTATAGAACCATTGAACCTGAGACAGACACAGAGACACATTGGAACAGATACAGACACATAGAGACACTGGAACAGATACAGACATAAAGACATTGGACCAGATACAGACACATAGAGACATTGGACCAGATACAGACACATAGAGACATTGGACCAGATACAGACACATAGAGACACTGGACCAGATACAGACACATAGAGACATTGGACCAGATACAGACACATAGAGACACTGGACCAGATACAGACACATAGAGACACTGGACCAGACACAGACATAGACACATTGGAACAGACATAGCCACGTGAGAGATACCAACCTAACGGGCACCTCCCCTACAACAAGAAGTGTGTGGCTGGTAACACTGCTCGCATTATCACCACTTTCCCGCCAAATTGAGACTGTGACGGGGCGGGCTGGTCGATCACCTTATGATGTTGACTCTTGCGGGGGTGGCAACAATGACCCTAACATTACGCTACAAAAAAATAATAAAAGGAAAAAAAAAGATTGAGGTGATGGTAACAGCAGTTCTACTTTACCACAGGTTTTTATTAATAATAATATTATTATTATTATTATCGTTTAGTGTGTTTCTCAGCTATTTAATGGTAATTACGATCTTTCATATCGTTCTGATTTAATATTTATTTGTTTGTTTTGAAGATAGAAACTTGAATTGTTTGAATTGTTTGAAACTTGAATTGTTAGTCAAGTCCGCTAATGTTGCTATTTTCTATTTTAACTTTTGAGGGGAGATATGGCAACACTGCCGCTCACCGCTAACTTTATTATATTTTATTGATTATTTTTGGGGAGATATGGCAACACTGCCGCTAATTTTATTAGCGCCTTACCTGAATATTCTTGAATTTACCTGACGGCTACCGTCTCTAGTGGCCTCGACGGGGACAGGCAGCAGGCGGCTTGTCGAGGGGTTCCACTCCACAGATGAGTTTTAAACTGAGGTAATAACTTGGTATTTATGATTTCAGTGGGGGTAGGCGGTCTCCTGATTGGTCCTGCATTGCTGCTTGTTAAGCTGGTAGCTGTTTACCATCCCCTCTCCCCCCCTCCCCCTCCCTCACTCCCCCCTCCCCCCTTACCCCCTCCCCTCTTCCCCCCCCCCCAACTTGTGAGAGTTTAATGGTGGTGTATTGGACACTAAGCTGATGGCCCTGGATGAAGTGGTCTGGATTCCATATCCCTTTACATTTGTTCAGGGTATGAAATGGTCTGGAAGAGATCAGCCTTGTCGTGTCTGGTTTGCAGTGGTGTTAGTGCTGATCGAGTCCCCTTCCCCCTCAACTGTTCTTGGTGTGAGAGTTGGCTCAGTTTCGGGAGTTCCTACTGTTCCACTTTCTCCAAATCAGATAGATAAGAAATTTTGAGGGTAACGTCTTAATGTTTGGATACAGGTGTGTGTGTATGTGTGTGTGTGTGTGTGTGTGTGTGTGTGTGTGTGTGTGTGTGTGTGTGTGTGTGTGTGTGTGTGCATGAGCAGTCCACTAGAACAGCTATCAAGAGATGATATCAACATACTGCCCAGCCTGAGATAACCCTCAAACTGGCCTCCAAATCACACTTAAAAATATTGTTCACATATCTCCACTCTTTAATATAACCTTAAATTATATATTATATATATTAAATTATATATTCCAATCGTGAAATTACACACAGTAATCTTTTGAGAGTTAAAGCAAGCAATTGGTAGCTTTAGACTCCTTATGTAACTATGTCCAGCATTTTTCTTCTAATTAGGTGTTTTAAATGCACACACAAATGATTTCTGATGTGCATTTGCAATCATCGATTTACAGACGATATCTTAGATTTAAGATATGATATCTTAAGTTTAAGATTTGAAATCTTAAGTTAAATATAAGATATCTTAAGATTAACATTTGACTTAAGATTAAGATTCGGTAACTTAAGATTGAAATTTGATATCTTAAGATTAAGATTTGGTGTCTTAAGATTTAAATTTGATATCTTAAGATTTAAATTTGATATCTTTAGAATTAAATTTGATATCTTAAGATTTAAATTTGATATCTTAAGATTTAAATTTAATATCTTAAGATTAATATTTGATACCTTAAGATTAAGATTTGATATCTTAAGATTAAGATTTGATATCATAAGATTAAGATTTGATATCTTAAGATTAAGATTTGATATCTTAAGATTAAGATTTGATATCTTAGAATTAAGATTTGATATCTTAAGATTAAAATTTGATATCTTAAGATTATGATTTGATATCTTAAGACGGCATTATTTCCATCGTTAGCACGTCATGGTTTACATCCGCATGGCCTTCACAAACATTAAAAAAAAAAACTGAATGGAATTGTTGTTATATTGGAATTATAAAATTATATATATTTTCTCGTATCTTTTATAACAGAAAACATGAAATCTTGTTCGACTTCATAAATAAATCACTTCAAAAATAGTAGAAATATATTTTCTCCAGATTTATTTCTCTATGACTCTTTGTGATATATATATATATATATATATATATATATATATATATATATATATATATATATATATATATATATATATATATATATATATATGTGTCTAATCTACGCTTGAAACAATCAAGGGATCCCACTATTTAAGGTGTAAATATCTACTATAAATATATATTACAAAACTTTTGATAATATCACAACTGAGATAAAAATAATAATAAACAATTTATATAAATTCAATTACAGTAGATACAGCAAGTGCTAAATACAATTTAACATTAACAGGAAAATGTATACAAAAATAGTCTTGGCGATAGTATCTTTACATTTGTATTCACCTGAAGTCAAAACCGTGAATTTACACCATATTTACATGTCAGGAGTTGGAGACACGACGATAACAACAGGAAACCCCGCAATTGCAACACACACACACAGCAATTCCCATTAAGATAGCCTCGAGTGAGAGTTTAGACAGATAGATATTAATCTGTCAACCAAGAGAGAGACAGAGAGAGAGAGAGAAACAGACAGACAGATCCCGCTCAAGAAAGGTAGTTTCTCCGTGTCGTTTGAGTGGTAATGAGAATGATGATGTGAGGAGCCCTTGGTGGCGTCCTTGCGGTTTCTAAGACACTACCACCCGTCGCTTCATCGCCGTCTCAGCTAGCAAGGGCAAATTTGCATACCACCCATAAATTTCAGTTAATTCGTCTCCAGGCAAACACCGCCGAGCTATGACTCTTTGTGATGCATGGGGGAGGGGGTGGGGAGGAGTGGGGAGACTTGGGGAGGGGTGGGGAGACTTGGGGAGGGGTGGGGAGACTTGGGGAGGGGTGGGGAGACTTGGGGAAGGGTTGGGAGACTTGGGCAGGGATGGGGAGTCTTGGGGAGGGATGGGGAGCCTTGGGGAGGGGTGGGGAGACTTGGGGAGGGATGGGGAGTCTTGGGGAGGGGTGGGGAGACTTGGGGAGGGGTGGGGAGACTTGGGGAAGGAAGGGGAAAGACTTGGGAATAGAAGGATGGTCCTGAAGAGGGATAGAAAGCCTTAGGATACCATAAACTTTCAGGAGGAATGAGAATAGTTTAGGATGGAAATAGCTGAAGATAAATATAAATTGT
>NC_091162.1:19458206-19480706 GCF_040958095.1 Procambarus clarkii
CTATAATCTTACCCGATAACCAGTATTTACCCATGTCTTTCCTTACCCAATGTTCGTATCTTAGTATTTCCCTCACCGTCACTCCACAGTGTATACATATACGTATGTACGGATTTTTTTTCAATGCGTGAATATGTGTATTCACGTATATATGCAGGCGCATGTATAATGTATGCATAGGTGCATATATGTATGTGAATTATGACAGTGGGAGGGAGGGAGCAGCTGGGAGATTAAATCTCCCTAGGGGAGTGTTGGAACAGATATCCTTCTGTCATGCGATGGAAGGGGTGGGATAGGTGAGAGAGGGTGGACAGGTGAGAGAGGGGGGGGGGTGGGAGAGGGTGGATAGGTGAGAGAGGGTGGGTGGAAAGGGGTGGAACAGGTGAGAGAGGGTGAGGCGGAATAGGTGAAACAGGTGAGAGAAAACAGGAGGAAAAGGTAGAACAGGTCTTCCAGGTCTCGTACTGCAAGACCTGATCTGAGACCTGACTCTTCCAGGTCAGATCAGGTCTCGTCTCTTTATTTGAGTGTGTATGCTTGCGTGCGTGCGTTTGTATAGATGAGCGTACGTGCGTATGTGAGTGTGTGTGTGTGCGTGCGTGCTTGCATGTGTGTGTGTGTGCATCACACTACAAACTTATCATATTCCCTTCAAATTCACACATCTAAATCTTATTACCATTCTAAACACCTTCACCTCAACCAAAATTTTCAAAATTTCCATAATCTATTGAGTAAATTATCCATAAGTAACACTCCTGAATATACAACAGTATACCTGAAAATTAATAATAATAACAATAATGAGTAAGTAAGTAAATATGTAAAAAAAACTATTAATTGCAGAAGCAACTAGCCGACTCAACCATGACGTGCGCGGGACGACACAACAATATTATGCCACACAAGTCCAGAATTTTCGGGCGAATTTATTAAATTTCCCAATTGGTCCTCCTATTGAAATTGGTGGCCAAAGAAAACGGGGATGGGGTGATTGGTATATATATATATATCTGGGGAGATAATTGAAGGGGAGAATGGAAAGATAGGGTAATAGGGGCAATATGGGGGGGATATATAGGATCCCACTCTCCATTGAACTCCCCCCTCCCCCCATTCTCCAATTACTCTATTTCGCCTATTTTCATCGTTATCCGGCTAACCTCTTAACCCATTCGCTCACTACTTCCTATACTATCGCCTCCCCTATCGAGTTTATTAACAAGAGTGGGAGGAAGAGAAACAAGAGGCATGAGAATGGGGGGGGGATTGGGGATTATAGTGGGGGGGGGTTGTGGCCTTTGTGGTGGGGGGTGGCCGTGGTGGGGGGTGGTGGTGGTAGGGGTCGCTGGTGACATTTCCTCAAACAAGTGCGGCAGGAGAGGAAAATAGATTTATGTTTGAACATGATTAAGAAAATTGTGTTAGGTGCTGCATCTGTGTTTTGGTTGGTGGGGTGGGGTCTGCCCTCTCTCCCCCCCCTTCCCCCACCACCCCACTCTGCCTTCTTTCTCTCTTTTCCTTCATTCCTTCCTTCCTTCCTTTCCTCTCTTCCTTCTCTCTCTTCCTTCTCTCCCTCCCTGCCCACTAGCCAATTGAAGACCAAGAGGTTGACAAAAAATCCACATTAACCCACCATCTTTCACTCACACACACACACACACACACACACACACACACACACACACACACACACACACACACACACACACACACACACACACACACACACGCACACACGTCAAAGAAGTTGTCCTCGTACCTGGTTGATGGGGTTCTGGGAGTTCTTCTACTCCCCAAGCCCGGCCCGAGGCCAGGCTTGACAAGTAAGCTACATAGTCTCTCGAGGCGGTAAATCCTGTGCCTCCCAATGTAAATCCTATGCCTCCCATCCTATGCACTGTAAATTACACAAATTGTGTACACGCGTTCGCAGGTTGGAGAACCAATCCGGGGATTGATAGACAAGGTCGTGAGATCCAAATCAATCTAAGGGGCAGTAAAAAATGCCAACATATGTATAAATATGTATTCATAATACATATATACACGGGGTTTACAATACATCCTTTCTTCTTACTGAGAACAATATAATTTTATTTTTACACAATCGACCCCTCG
Source organism: Procambarus clarkii (assembly GCF_040958095.1). Classification (NCBI taxonomy): domain Eukaryota; kingdom Metazoa; phylum Arthropoda; class Malacostraca; order Decapoda; family Cambaridae; genus Procambarus; species Procambarus clarkii. The sequence continues at coordinate 19,460,331 of NC_091162.1, forward strand.
GTAAAAATTGCTGTGCTTTGGTGAAATTAAAAAGTCTCAATTTTGACTCAAATTTTGATTTTTTTTTTTACAGAGGGAGAAATTGAGAGCTCTGCAGCTCTCAATATTACTGAGAGTCACTGCTTCAGTGGTCGTTCAGCCTGTCCCTATTTTCTGCTTGTTACAACTTGTAATAGAGTTGTTACATGTTGTTATAACGTTTTTATGACGTATTAGAACGTTGTTACAACTAATTATCTTGGTCGTTACATCTGGTTATATTGGTCGTTACATCTGGTTATATTGGTTGTTATAACTTGTTAAGAAGTGTTGCGAATACGAATTCGGCCTAGTAAGCAAGGCCCAATTTCCCTAACAAGCAGCACGATTTTCGCTATTTTCAATTATTTCTTGCCAGTTTGTTTCATTCCTAGCGATATTCATATATTATATTACGAACGTGACTGACTATAGTTACGTTAGGGTTGGGTTAGGATAGGTTAGGATAGGTTAGGATAGGTTAGGATAGGTTAGGATCGTTTGGGTTGGGTTAGGATAAGTTAGGTTAGGTTAGGTTAGGTTAGGATAGGTTAGGATAGGTTAGGTTAGGTTAGGATAAGTTAGGATAGGTTAGGATAGGTTAGGATCGTTTAGGTTGGGTTAGGATGGGTTAGGATAAGTTAGGTTAGGTTAGGTTAGGTTAGGATAGGTTAGGATAGGTTAGGTTAGGTTAGGATAAGTTAGGATAGGTTAGGATAGGTTAGGATCGTTTAGGTTAGGTTAGGATAGCTTAGGTTAGGTTAGGTTAGGTTAGGTTAGGTTAGGATAAGTTAGGATAGGTTAGGATAGGTTAGGATCGTTTAGGTTGGGTTAGGATGGGTTAGGATAAGTTAGGTTAGGTTAGGTTAGGTTAGGATAGGTTAGGATAGGTTAGGTTAGGTTAGGATAAGTTAGGATAGGTTAGGATAGGTTAGGATCGTTTAGGTTAGGTTAGGATAGCTTAGGTTAGGTTAGGTTAGGTTAGGTTAGGTTAGGTTAGGATAAGTTAGGATAGGTTAGGATAGGTTAGGATAGGTTAGGATCGTTTAGGTTAGGTTAGGATAGCTTAGGTTAGGTTTCATCAAATTTCTTATGTGAGGCATAACTCTACGTACAATAAATTAAATATATATTGTAAAGGATATCTTTATCATTCAGTTGGACTAAATTTTGAACAAATATAACATTTCAGGAAAATTCGGCTTGTTAGGCAACTGGGCCTAATATATTTGCACAACCTCAAAGATAACAGCCGTAGGCTGGATGCATCAAGGGAGCCGGTCGGCCGAGCGGACAGCACGCTGGACTTGTGATCCTGAGGTCCTGGGTTCGATCCCAGGCGCCGGCGAGAAACAATGGGCAGAGTTTCTTTCACCCTCTGCCCCTGTTACCTAGCAGTAAAATAGGTACCTGGGTGTTAGTCAGCTGTCACGGGCTGCTTCCTGGGGATGGAGGCCTGGTCGAGGACCGGGCCGCGGGGACACTAAAAAGCCCCGAAATCACCTCAAGATAACCTCAAGATAGATCAATCTGTTTTCTGGGTAGTTAAATCCACAGCAATACACAATGTAAGTACACTATTAGACCTTGTAAGTAACATTGAGGTTACATAGTAGTGTTAGTAGTAGCTGTATAGTAGTAGTGGGTCATAGTAGCTGACCCACTTATTACTTATTTACTTATTAATCAATAAGTAGAGCCAACATTACTCTATACACACTCATGTGAGAGAGTGGGAAGTTTGGGGAGCTTGGAGAAGATCACACTAATTTTGGCGTTTAATTCACTAATTCACACTAATTTTGGTGTTTAATTCACACTAATTTTGACGTTTAATTCACTAATTCACGCTAATTTTGCCGTTTAATTCACTAATTCACGCTAATTTTGGCGTTTAATTCACTAATTCACACTAATTTTGGCGTTTTTTTCGTGTGTGTGTATGCGTGTGGTGTATGTTCTCTGTATTCCCTATACTTTAGTAATCTCTCTCTGTCTCTCTCTCTGTCTGTCTCTCTCTCTCTCTCTCTCTCTCTCTCTCTCTCTCTCTCTCTCTCTCTCTCTCTCTCTCTCTCTCTCTCTCTCTCTCTCTCTCTCTCTCTCTCTCTCTCTCTCTCTCTCTCTCCTACTCTGAAAGAGGGGGGGGGGGGGGCGGGGAGTGAATACGTGCATCAATAACCCTTTACGAACTATTCTTGATCGTTAGAGCTGAACCAGGCGGTATATTCACGACCATTAATCAGAGACGGCTGTAATGATCTTAGACGCTGGCTACTATCAATCAATTGTTTAGCTAAGATATTGGTGTATATTTTGTATGTGTGTGGTGTATTGCAACGCGGGCTGGTCATGGTGTATATCTTGTGTATTTTGGTGGTGTATATTGTGTATGTATTTCAGGGTGGGTTTTTGACTGTGTGTCTATCTGGTAAGCTGTACTGTAGCATGGATTGGTGACCGTGTGTATATTGTATAATGTATTTCATATATATGTATAATGTATTTCAGGGTGATCTGATGACGGTGTATATATATATATATTGTATGATCAGATCATACATTATAACAACATCAGTATTTGTATGTTAGTTTGCTGTGACTTTAATAATAAAGTCAGTAAAAAATAATAATAACTTTAATAATACTAGTAAAACCCTTACTGTTTGGCTAGCATTAAAAATTCCAGACCACTCAACTATTAAAATTGTCATAAAAACTATTAAAATTGTCATAAAAACTATTAAAATTGTCATAAAAATCTTCAAAATATTTCAAAAATTTTAGTAATTATTTTGAAGTATATTTTGACCATAGTGACAATATTAAAAAGTGGAAAGGAAGAGTAAAGAGAAAAATGAGGGAAGAGAGAGGGGGGGGGAAATATGGGAAAGGGAAGAGGGGGAAGGTAAGAGAAAGGGAGGGAAGGAGAGAGAGTAAAGGGAAGGTAAGTGTTATGGGACAGTAAGATAGCGGAGATGTGATGGAGAGGGAAGGGGGAGAGTAAGAGGGAGAGAGGAGAGGTAAGAGGGAGAGATATAAGGGCAAGATTTAGGTAAATGATAGGCAGGAGGATAAGAAAGAGGATAAAAGAGGGGGGATATAGGAAATGGGACAAAGACCAAGGTCTTCCATTTCATTTCCTATAATCCCCCTTTATAAGTAAAGGTATAAGGAAATAAGGAATATATAAACGTATACGAGTATGAGCCTATAAGCATATGAGGAGTATCAGGGTAAGGCATAATGGAGTATCAGGAATATGAGTTGACTTACACCGTGTAAGTTGACTCATAACTCGCTAGACGAATATTGATCGCACTAACGAGTGAACCATGCGCACCCACACGAACGAAGGTCGTGAGTCAAATGGGCGCTAAATACCACAGATCGATTGCCTCAGGTTATTCGTACGGATACTCACGAATATTCTGTTTAGAGGGTGAGTCGCACTAATACTCACAGGAGAGACTGTATTGGTTCTAACTGGTTCAAATACTCGCTAACGAATGGGACACGAATTGTACACGAAAAAAGGGAGGGGGAGGTGGATAGGGAGATTAAGGCAAGGTGGAGAGAGAGAGAGAGAGAGAGAGAGAGAGAGAGAGAGAGAGAGAGAGAGAGAGAGAGAGTCAGGTAAGATAGATTAGTTGAATGAAGTAGAATAGGCAGATTGATAGACTATAGCGCAGTAAGGAAGGTAAATACATGATAATGATTTAAGGTAGGCCTACAAGATAGGTAAGAACGTAAGGTAGGTAGGCCTACATAACAGATAGGGAAGAAAGAAAGGTAAGCCTTCATGAGAGGAAAGTCATGAAGGTAAGCCTACGTGATAGGGAAGTATGTAGAGGCAGGCCTACGTGATGGGCAAGGAGGTAAGCACAGAAGGTAACAGGCAGAGATACCTAACAAGGTGATCAGAGAGAGCAAGGAGACGCCACTGTCCTTGCAAGATGCCAGAGAGGCGGCTGAGACTAGCGTAACAGAACCCTCCTCTCTCAACTACACAGTTTGAGGCTTGTTTGTCTATAACAACCCGATGCCTGGGTCTTTTTTCCCCTTCCTGAAGCTTATAATTCACTCTCCACCTTGGGGGAGTGAATTTATAATATATATTGATATATATTTTTATATGTATTTAATATATATTTATATATATAGCTGTCAGATGCATCTTCCATTTTGCTGTAATAACACACCATCTCTTCATGCTCCCTCTCTCTCGCTCAATAATTCCCTCTTTCTTCTCCTTAACGACTTCTGTCTTGCCGTTTCTCGTTGGCTGGAAATCCATCTAATCCGATGTATCGGCGGCTGTGATTGGTTGGCCGGCGCGACTCTCCACCCAATGGGAGGGCCCAGGTTTCCCGCGCGGCGCAGGCGCCGCTCTCAGAGGATCTGTGAAATTGGATACCTGTAGTGTTATTTAATTTTCTCTCCTGGAATATTTTATAGTATAAGCTGGAGGCTTTTTGAAATGAAGCTTTCATCTTTAATAAAATCACATCAGTTAAACAGAGGCTCTTCTTTGACTCAAGTATAAAACTGGAGGGAAATACCTCCCCCCGATATCCCCTCGGCAGGGTTGCCAAAGGAGTCGTGTTTGGCGGCAATAACTTACAACCTCTTTGTTCGGAACTGGCGGTCATTCTTATCTAAGTAATGACCAGCAATTATCCTTGATTGCCGGCGCCGATAACTGCGCTCCGCGCTGGAATTCGCAGGAGACACTCAGATATTGTGTAAATATAGTTAATCAGAGGGCGGTTTGTGGAGTGAGTGTGTAGGCCTTGTGTGGTGGCTGGGGAGGCTGGAGCGCCTCTGTGGTGGTGGTGGTGGTGGTGGTGGTGGTGGTGGTGGTGGAGATGCCTGTGTGGTGGCTGGGGAGGCTGGAGCGCCTCTGTGGTGGTGGTAGTGGTGGTGGAGATGCCTGTGTGGTGGTGGTGGTGGTGGTGGAGATGCCTGTGTGGTGGTGGTGGAGATGCCTGTGTGGTGGTGGTGGTGGTGGTGGAGACGCCTGTGTGGTGGTAGTGGTGGTGGTAGAGATGACCCTATGTGGTGGTGGAGATGCCTGTGTGGTGGTAGTGGTGGTGGTAGAGATGACCCTATGTGGTGGTGGAGATGCCTGTGTGGTGGTGGTGGTGGTGGTAGAGATGACCCTATGTGGTGGTGGAGATGCCTGTGTGGTGGTGGAGATGCCTGTGTGGTGGTGGAGATGCCTGTGTGGTGGTGGTGGTGGAGATGCCTGTGTGGTGGTGGTGGTGGAGATGCCTGTGTGGTGGTGGAGATGCCTGTGTGGTGATGGAGATGCCTGTGTGGTGGTGGTGGTGGAGATGCCTGTGTGGTGGTGGAGATGCCTGTGTGGTGGTGGAGATGCCTGTGTGGTGGTGGAGATGCCTGTGTGGTGGTGGTGGTGGAGATGCCTGTGCGGTGGTGGTGGTGGAGATGCCTGTGTGGTGGTGGAGATGCCTGTGTGGTGGTGGAGATGCCTGTGTGGTGGTGGAGATGCCTGTGTGGTGATGGAGATGCCTGTGTGGTGGTGGTGGTGGAGATGCCTGTGTGGTGGTGGAGATGCCTGTGTGGTGGTGGAGATGCCTGTGTGGTGGTGGTAGTGGTGGTGGAGATGCCTGTGTGGTGGTGGTAGTGGTGGTGGAGATGCCTGTGTGGTGATGGAGATGCCTGTGTGGTGGTGGTGGTGGTGGTGGAGATGCCTGTGTGGTGGTGGTAGTGGTGGTGGAGATGCCTGTGTGGTGGTGGTGGTGGAGATGACTCTATGTGGTGGTAGTGGTGATTCTTGTGGTTATGGTAGCTGTGGTGTCAGTGGTGATTGTGGTGATGACCGCTGAAGGTGACAATGTTCTGGTAGTGATGTTGATACTATTACTAAACACCATCTGTTATCTTTAAGATGATGGGTTGTGATAATATTGGAAGGGTTGTGGTAATTGAGGGGGAGTTGCGATAATCGTGGTGGCTACGGTTGTACCACCGTACAGGCCGCAGGTATTGAAGAGTTCTTCCTGCCGGGTTAGTGAAGTCGGGCGCTGTTTTTCCGTAGAGTTACACGCTATGATTTGTATAATATTCCCATACGAACGAATAAGAATTTAGGTCAACTGCAGAAGGCAGTGATATATATATATATATATATATATATATATATATATATATATATATATATATATATATATATATATATATATATATATATATATATATATATATATATATATATATATATATATATATATATATATATATATATATATATATATGAATTTCCCATCGCTTTTCCAGCGATGGGAAAGCTTTCTTTTCCTGCTCAGGCGCTGGAAAAGAAAACTGGCAGCTGTTGAGTCCCCTATTGTCTTGATTAGTCTAGAACCCAGATCCTGAACAAGAAACTATCGGCGCTTATGGATTAGCCGCCTATAGTGTCTCGGTAGCAAGCGAGCGGGGTGGGGTGGGGGGGGCGGGGTGGTTACAAAATTGAAGCGTTGATACAGTTTTCTGTATTTACAAGACATGGGCTGACTGCCTGTGATTGATGGCAGCTTCTGGACCCGGAGATGGAGAGCACATATACCATTATATATCATATAGCAGCACATATATCACCCTCACCGGTGATGAGGGTGTAAGGTAGGGTTGTTACACATACGGATAGTTCCACACATACCAACTGCTTAATTGGTGTTCTTTCAAATGGGGGGGGGGAAGACTTCTTCTAACCTTCCCCTCTCCTTCAACTCGTTTCTTATTTCTATCGGTCTGTGTCTGTCTCCGTATCTGTCTGTATGTCTGTCTACGGGTCTGGCTTTTTCACATTCATTCTGTCTGTGCCTGTCTCTTTCTCTCTGTCTGTCTGTCTGTCTGTCTCTTTCTCTCTCTCTGTCTGTCTGTCTGTCTCTCTCTCTCTCTCTCTCTCTCTCTCTCTCTCTCTCTCTCTCTCTCTCTCTCTCTCTCTCTCTCTCTCTCTCTCTCTCTCTCTCTCTCTCTCTGTCTCTTTCTCTCTGTCTCTCTCTGTCTGTCTATCTGGCTGTCTGTCTGTCTGTCTCTCTCTCTCTCTCTCTCTCTCTCTCTCTCTCTCTCTCTCTCTCTCTCTCTCTCTCTCTCTCTCTCTCTCTCTCTCTCTCTTTCAGACCGTGTGGGAGGTCTGCCGAGGTGGGGGGGGGGAGCCTAGTGATGTTAAATATTTTACAATACTTATACAACAAATACAATAGTCTCTCATTGTCATTGAGAAAGTCTTTGAGCCTACAGGACGATCCTCTATTTTATGCTACTACGGGCAAAGTATGATAATTAGAAAATTAATATTAATTTCCTAGAAAGTAATGCAGAATTGATCATATAACTATACAAATATAAAATTCATGTTTTTCAAGTATTTAACGAGGTGTAGCTATCAGGCAGTGCCAGAATCAATCATGGGGGTCAGTATGTGACCGTGGCACTCTGCTCCATCTTGAATTCCGACCACCCCCGACCATCCTATGTTGGCCCCGTACCCCATACCACTCCCCCTGCAAGTTGGGTTAGGATTTCCCCCAAGCTCCTGGTCTTCAGCCTGAGATAGACATTCTCTTTAAAATATATATATATATATATATATATATATATATATATATATATATATATATATATATATATATATATATATTATTATTATTTTTTTATTATCTTATTTTTATATATTATTTATAATGGTATATTATAATTTATAATATTTTATTGTTATTGAATCTGAGCGAAAGGATTAGATAAAGAGGTTCTTAATATGTAAATAATGGAGTTAGATAGAACACGAACTCTGAACAATTTGAAGTTCAAATTGTTAAGTGTTTGTTTCAAATTGTTTCAAATTTAAGTGGCTGAATTGTTTCAAATTCAGCCACTTAAAAAAGTGGCTGAATTAGACCGAATTAAAGTCATCGCCAGTAACCTCAAATTCTTGTTTGAATTGGGTAAAAAAAAAAACAGCCAGAAATCTTACTATTTACAGATAGCTCTTTGTTTTCTTTCTGATTTACAGTTCTTCTGTAAATATAATGAAGACCTTACGATTTTCTTCCTGCTGTTCTGTTCCTGACTAATAATGCAGGTTCCTAATAGGCCCATTGATGGTGATAATAGGCCGATTGATGGTGATAATAGGCCCATTGGTGGTGATAATAGGCCCATTGATGGTGATAGTAGGCCCATTGATGGTGATGATAGGCCCATTGATGGTGATGATAGGCCCATTGATGGAAGATAATAGACCCATTGATGGTGATAATAAGCCCATTGATAGTGATAATAGGCCCATTGATGGTGATAATAGGCCCATTGATGGAAGATAATAGACCCATTGATGGTGATAATAGGCCCATTGATGGTGATAATAGGCCCATTGATGGAAGATAATAGACCCATTGATGGTGATAATAGGCCCATTGATGGTGATAGTAGGCCCATTGATGGTGATAATAGGCCCATTGATGGTGATAATAGGCCCATTGATGGTGATAGTAGGCCCATTGATGGTGATGATAGGCTCATTGATGGTGATAATAGGCCCATTGATGGTGATAATAGACCCAATGATGGTGATAATAGGCCCACTGATGGTGATAATAGGCCCACTGATAGTGATAATAGGCCCACTGATAGTGATAATAGGCCCACTGATAGTGATAATAGGCCCATTGATGGTGATAATAGGCCCATTGATGATGGTGATAAAAGTGATTTTGACAGTCTGGCGAAGAGAGTATGAGAAAATTACGTACCTTAAAGTTACCTTGAGGTGATTTCGGGGCTTAGCGTCCTCGCGGCCCGGTCGTCGACCAGGCCTGGCTGTACGTTCTGTAATCTTAAAACCAAATTAACAATTCCTGAGTTGTATCAATGATTTTACCCCGAATCTTCTCCGTATTTCTAATATTCATTGTTTACTTGAGAAGGAAAGTTGAAAATGAAACACCGTAGAATATTTTTACGGTGTGTTGTCTGACGTTAAGTGTTGCGTTTCGTTGAGTCTGTCAACATCTTGAGAGGCAACGAGGAAGTGGCTTCAAGTTACCTGGACCTCTAAAAACGTGTATCGTGATGATGGTCAGGTTAGGCCGTTCACGCAGCCAATGATGGCTGGGCCAGTGTGAGCTGATGATTTGCCTTGGTCTTGAGGATTGGTTGAATATACCTGAGTGTGAGCTGCCTATTGGTAGCTGGTCGAGGCTGTTTGACTTGTAGTGCTTTGTCTATGTCTGATCTTCTATTGTCATTGTATCTGCCGATTATTGCTGTGTTGTTGGTCAGGATATATCTGGCTCTACACACACGAGCCAGATATAGCTTACACATGGTCGGTTGTAAGTCCATTCCATCCAACGGTCGATCCCAAAAACTCATTCATAAATTTTAAAATGTTGTTCATTCGAAAAAGGAATTTTCTCAAATATAAATTAATATCATTTTATATTACTATATTGTACATATTTAGGCACTGGTTAGGTTAGGTGTTTAGGTTCTGTTGGCGATTATTTGTATTTGTAGTACGTGGGTGAAGCATTTACAGCGTTGTGGTTCGAACAAAATTCGTCAGTGAAGCACTTGTTCCAGAAGTGTTCGGACTTCATCAGTTGTGAGTCGTGTGTAAATCGTTTTTCATTCATAAACAGCTGGGGTTTGGCGGGTGCATGGAATGGACTTTTGGGTCTTTGTTTATAGGACGGGCTGCAGGAACGTGAGGATTGTGAGTGGATCTTCAGTGTGAGAGTTGTGAGTGGATGACGGATCGTCATTGTGAGAGTTGAGGGTGCATCGTACCGTATGAAGATTGTTAGTGGATCATCAATGAATTGTAATGATCCATTCACAGTAGTTGTGAATGGTAGCTATAAATATGTTTTATGTTGTGATCATGTCCTCACTGTGCCCTCGTTTCTCCAGGGATGTGAGATTTAGTTATGTCTCAAAGGATGTAAGATTTAATTATGTGTGCCTCGTCGTTTCTTTAAGGATGTGAGATTTAGTTACTAAAGGGCTCATCGTTTCCCCAAGGATGTGAGATTTAATTACTAAATGCCTCGTCGTTTCTCCAAGGATGTGTGATTTAGTTACTAAATGCCTCGTCGTTTCTCCAAGGATGTGTGATTTAGTTACAAATGGCTCGTCGTTTCTCCAAGAATGTGAGAATTAGTTACTAAATGCCTCGTCGTTTCTCCAAGGATGTGAGATTTAGTTACTAAATGCCTCGTCGTTTCTCCAAGGATGTGAGATTTAGTTACTAAATGCCTCATCGTTTCTCCAAGGATGTGAGAATTAGTTACTAAATGCCTCGTCGTTTCTCCAAGGATGTGAGATTTAGTTACAAAATGCCTCGTCGTTTCTCCAAGGATGTGAGAATTAGTTACTAAATGCCTCGTCGTTTCTCCAAGGATGTGAGATTTAGTTACTAAATGCCTCATCGTTTCTCCAAGGATGTGAGAATTAGTTACTAAATGCCTCGTCGTTTCTCCAAGGATGTGAGATTTAGTTACTAAATGCCTCATCGTTTCTCCAAGGATGTGAGAATTAGTTACTAAATGCCTCGTCGTTTCTCCAAGGATGTGAGATTTAGTTACTAAATGCCTCATCGTTTCTCCAAGGATGTGAGAATTAGTTACTAAATGCCTCGTCGTTTCTCCAAGGATGTGAGATTTAGTTACTAAATGCCTCGTCGTTTCTCCAAGGATGTGAGATTTAGTTACTAAATGCCTCATCGTTTCTCCAAGGATGTGAGAATTAGTTACTAAATGCCTCGTCGTTTCTCCAAGGATGTGAGATTTAGTTACTAAATGCCTCATCGTTTCTCCAAGGATGTGAGAATTAGTTACTAAATGCCTCGTCGTTTCTCCAAGGATGTGAGATTTAATTACTAAATGCCTCATCGTTTCTCCAAGGATGTGAGAATTAGTTACTAAATGCCTCGTCGTTTCTCCAAGGATGTGAGATTTAGTTATGTCCGCCCCATTCCCGCTGGCGGATGCCATAAGGGAAGCAAAACTCGAGAGAAAGGCAGCGTACGTGTCTAAAAATTTAAAACAGTAAATCTACGACGCAGCAAAACGAACGCCTTGTGATGCCCGAACGCAATGTTGACATCGTGTCTGCCACAAGGCGGTGAGTTGCATAACTCAACAAACTTTCACGGGACGTGGCATAAAAAAAATTAGACGAAAGTGTCAGAAATAACGGCACTGTAGAACCAAAGCAAATTAGACAAGAAGCGATAAATAACGAACTAAGAAAACTAAACACTAATCTCTAATAAGAATAGACTAAACAATAAAGAATGGGGAGAAAAAGGCAAGAATACGAAGCCTACTGAGACGCGTGTGCTTCTCTGAAGTAACTTTAACTAGAGCGTATCGCAATGGACTAGCAACCTTCGGACCCCAGGTTCGACTCTCACACGGGGCTTCGACGTTTACACGTGATGCATCTGTTCACCTAGCGGTAAATGGGAGCCCCTGGAGTCACCAACTGTTGTGGCTGGCATCTGGGGCAGGTCAGATGTCTTAGGAGGGGGGGAGGGGGGGGGGAAGTAAGCCTAACACTGAGAAACCAAATACAAAAGAAACCTTCAACGTATTATAAAGAGAACAGATACAATGTTATATATTGAAATTTGGAAGAGGGTAGAGAAGCCCCTATAATGAGATATAGAAAACGGACGATGAGATTCCAGGTGCAACTAGGCTGTTCCTTGACTACAGGTGTATGTGTGTGTGTGTGTGTACTCACCTAGTTGTGTTTGCGGGGGTTGATCTCTGGATCTTTGGTCCCGCCTCTCAACTGTCAATCAACTGGTGCACAGATTCCTGAGCCAATTGGGCTCTATCATATCTACACTTGAAACTGTGTATGGAGTCGGCCTCCACCACATCACTAATTAATGCATTCCATTTATTAACTACTCTGACACTGAAAAAATTCTTTCTAACGTCTCTGTGGCTCATCTGGGTACTAAGTTTCCACCTGTGTCCCCTTGTTCGTGTTCCACCCACGCTAAACAGTTTGCCTTTGTCCACCCTGTGTGTGTGTGTTAACTATTTGTATCTGCAGAATTGAGCTATTTTAGCTCTTGGACCCCGCCTTTTTAACCAATTTATTTTTCCTCTATTATGTCTACGACATATATTTCTCTTTAACACACATAAATAGGATAACGACAGCAGCGTACTCTACACTGGCAAAAGTTAGAACATCATTCAGAAACCTAAGTAAGGAGGCATTTAGGGCGCTTTACACTCCCTACGTGAGGCCAGTCTTAGAGTATGCCGCCTCATCATGGAGTCCCCATCTGAAGAAACACATAAGGAAACTGGAAAATGTTCAGAGGTTTGCGACGAGGTTTGTCTCAGAGTTATGAGGGATGGGATATGAAGAGCGCCTGAAGGAACTGAACCTTACGACACTAGAAAAAAAGAAGGGAGAGGGGGGATATGATAGGAACGTATAAAATACTCGGGGGAATTGACAAAGTGGAAATAGAAGAAATGTTCATTCGGAATAGTACCAGAACGAGGGGACAAACTCAGATGAGTCACAGAGATGTTAGGAAGTTTTCTTTTAGCGTGAGAGTAGTGGAAAAATAGAATGCACTCAAGGAGCAGGTTGTGGAAGCAAACTCTATTCATAATTTTAAAACTAGATATGATAGGGAAATGGGACAGGAGTCATTGCTGTAAACAACCGATGGCTAGAAAGGCGGGATCCAAGAGTCAATGCTCGATCCTGCAAGCACAAAGAGATGAGTACAAATAGGTGAACTCACACCCAGGAAGCAGCCCGTATCAGCTGTCTAAATCCCAGATACCTATTTGCTGCTAGGTGAACAGGTATATCAGGGTGAAAGAAACACTGCCCATTTGTTTCTGCCTCTGACGGGAATCGAACCCGAGCCTTTAGGACTACGACTCCCGAGCGCTGCCCACTCAGTTACGAGGCCCCTGTGTTTTGTGTACTCACCTAGTTGTGCTTTCGGGGGTTGAGCTCTGGCTCTTTGGTCCCGCCTGTCAACCGTCAATCAACTGGTGTACAGGTACCTGAGCCTATTGGGCTCTATCATATCTACATTTGAAACTGTGTATGGAGTCAGTCTCCACCACATCACTTCCTAATGCATTCCATTTGTCAACTGCTTTGACATTAAAAAAGTTCTTTCTAATATTTCTATGGCTCATTTGAGCACTTAATTTCCACCTGTGTTCCCTTGTGCGTGTGACCCTTGAGTTAAATAGCCTGTCTTTATCTACCTTATAAATTCCTGTGAGAATCTTGTATGTGATGATCATGTCCCCCCTAACTCTTATGACTTCCAGCGATGTGAGATTTAATTCCCGTAGTCTCTCCTCGTAGCTCATACCTCTCAGTTCAGGTACTAGTCTGGTGGCAAACCTTTGAACCTTTCCCAGTTTGGTCTTGACGGTGTGTGTGTGTGTTCAACTACCTACACTCACCAATATGTGCCTGCAGGATCGAGCTTTGACCCGGGGACCCTTCCACTCTAGCTGCCGGTTATCTAATGGCTTGACTACTGCCCTATCTTGTTATCATATCTACTATTTTTAATTAAGAAGGAAGTTGACGTCATCAACCTGTTTCTTTAGTTCATTTAATTTTCCAGCTACCCAAAATACCACAAAATAAACATTTTTAATATTTTTATAACTCATCTCTTTCTCAAGCTCTCATCCATTCCCTCTTATTTTATTGTAATTTATTGTAAACACATCATCTTTTTCCACTTTGTGAATCCCCTAAGTACTTTATATGTCTCTATCATGTCTCCCGCCCCACCTCCTCTCTTTCCTCTTTTCTAACAATATCAGGTTTAGTTCCTTCAATCTCTTATTTTGTTCCTCATCCCTCGCAATTCTGGGACAAGCCTCGTTGTAAACTTCTGAACCTTTTTGAGTTTCCTTGTGTGTGTGTGTGTTATTTTAGATGGGAGCTCCACGATGGGGCGGAATACTCTAAAACTATGTCTGTGAGAGAGAGAGAGAGAGAGAGAGAGAGAGAGAGAGAGAGAGAGAGAGAGAGAGAGAGAGAGAGAGAGAGAGAGAGAGAGAGAGAGAGAGAGAGGGAGGGAGGGGCTCTCTCATTAGGAGAGAGAGCCAAGCCATAACGACTATATAGCAATGGGAAGGGGTCAAGATAAAAATTTGGGATGGGACGGGGGGGGGGGGGAAGGAATGGTACCCAACCACTTTGACGGTCGGGGATTGAACGCCGACCTGCTTGTAGTGAGACTGTCGCTCTACCGTCCAGCCTTAGTGGTTGGACAGAGAGAGAGAGAGAGAGAGAGAGAGAGAGAGAGAGAGAGAGAGAGAGAGTTAAGGAGGGGGGGGGGAGAGAGAAAAATATGTAACATATATGGTTCACAAATATATACGTAGAAGTCAATCATTAGACAACCGACGATTAGAAAGAATTTTTTTTGTGTGTCAGAGTGGTTGACAAATGGAATGCATTAGGAAGTGATGTGGTGGAGGCTGACTCCGTACACAGTTTAAAGTGTAGATATGATAGAGCCCAGTAGGCTCAGGAACCTGTATACCTGTTGATTGACAGTTGAGAGGCGGGACCAAAGAGCCAGAGCTCAACCCCCGCAAGCACAAATAGTTGAGTACAAATAGGGGAGTACACCCCTGCGGGACCAGTCCACCGCTCCTGTACCAATAACTTCAACTTCCGCCTGAGTCCTGTGCTGTATTTTTGTATCCGAATCTGAAATACAATTCGGTTTCACAAGGGTCGACCTGACCTGACTTTACATGACTTGTCCTGACCTTACATGACTTGTCCTGATCTTACATGACCTGACCTGACCTTACATGACTTGTCCTGACCTTACATGACTTCTCCTGACCTTACATGACTTGTCCTGACCTTACATGACTTGTCCTGACCTTACATGACTTGACCTGACCTTACATGACTTGTCCTGACCTTACATGACTTGTCCTGACCTTACATGACCTGACCTGACCTGACCTTACATGACTTGTTCTGACCTTACATGACTTGTCCTGACCTTACATGACTTGTCCTGACCTTACATAACTTGACCTGACCTTACATGACTTGACCTGACCTTACATGACTTGACCTGATCTTACATGACTTGACCTGACCTTACATGACTTGACCTGATCTTACATGACTTGACCATACATAACTTACATGACCTTGCCTGACCTTACATGACCTGATCTGGCTCTACATGACGGCTTGATGTCCTAGATATCATATCCTAGATATTCTTGATATCCTACTAGCCTTGTCGTACCTGGTGTATTCACCTAGTTGAATTCACCTAGTTGTTCTTGCGGGGGTTGAGCTCTGGCTCTTTGGGACCGCCTCTCAACTCTCAATCAGCTGAAAAGGCCTCATGCCTCCCCTTACACCTATCTTCATTACATTACATTTGCTTGGGTTAAACTCTAACAACCATTTGTTGGACCATTCCATCAGTTTGTCTAGGTCTTCTTGAAGCCTCAAGCTGTCCTCCTCTGTCTTAATCCTTCTCATAATTTTGGCGTCGTCAGCAAACATTGAGAGGACTGAGTCTATACCCTCTGGGAGATCACCTTGTGTATACTTTTGTGTGTGTGTGTGTGTATATGTGTGTATGTGTATACTCGTGTGTGT
Organism: Procambarus clarkii; assembly: GCF_040958095.1. NCBI lineage: Eukaryota > Metazoa > Arthropoda > Malacostraca > Decapoda > Cambaridae > Procambarus > Procambarus clarkii. The sequence goes on from NC_091162.1 coordinate 19,476,033, forward strand.
ATATACTTTTGTATGTGTATACTCGTGCGTAGTGTCTAACAGTTGATACATAATGGTTTGTAAAACATTCACAATTCTGATTTATTTGTTGTTTTCCTGTGATATATTTAGAGTATTATTGACCGTTGGTTTAAATACTTTATTCACATGTACAAATAAATTTATTTTTGTTTGTCCGTGTGCGTATGAGTATGTATATGTGTGTTCGCGGGTGTAAGAGTGTATGTACAAAAGTACACATACTTGTATTTGTGTATGTACACAAGTATTCGAACATACTTGTGTATATGTCTTCCCAAATGAATTGCCACGTATGTGGATAGATGGATAGAGAGATGGGAGACAGACAGACCCGGACAACGCCGGATACCCCCTCTAGTGTATATATATATATACACACATAATACTGAGACATTCATACACCGTACATCGTCGCACATTGCATGAATGGCCATGTATCCGTGTGAGTGTAGGAATCATGACGTGTGTGTGTGTGTGTGTGTGTATGTGTACGTGAGTGTGTGAATGACCATGGGTGCATGTAAGCGTGACCGTGTTTGTGGACTCAATATTTACACAAGCCCTTCATGAGTAGGTGAGACCCGGCCGGCGGAGACGATCTCAGCGCCTCTGGTGGTGGTCGCTGCCTTTGTCTCCACGACACCCACCTACCTACCCAACCCCCGACCCCGGGGCCGGGCCTAGCATTCACCACCCTCCCGGCACAGTTTCCCTTCTTGGTAACCTACCTTTCTCGCACCGGCTATTGTCACTTGTTTCTCCTCCTTTTATTATCTGTGTGTGTGTGTCTTTTGATGTAATTTCTGTTTGTGGTGTGTGTGTGTGTGTGTGTGTGTGTGTGTGTGTGTGTGTGTGTGTGTGTGTGTGTGTGTGTGTGTGTGTGTGTGTGTGTGTGTGTGTGTGTTATGCTGTTTCATAGTTTTTTTTGTTTCCGTTGTACGGTTTTATGTTATTTGTTTTTGTTTTATTTTGAATGGGTTTTTTAGTTGTGTTTACAGGTGATGTGTAATCTATCTTTGTTGATTTGTTTGTTCGTGTGCGGTTCTTAAAAGGGGGGGGTGTTTGTTTCTGTATTGTTTTCATTGTTGACTTTGTATGTTGCTTGTTATGTTTGTTCATATTGAACAGTGTTCTTGTTTACATGTGTTTATGTTTACGTGTGTTCGTGTTAACATGTGTTCGTATTTATGTGTTCGTATTTATGTGTTCGAATACACTTCAACGTATCCGCCAAAGACAATAGTACATATATTGACTGTGAACAATATATACAAAACTTCTGTTGCTTCTGAACTTTTGAACTTCTGAACTTTTTGAACCATTAATACTTGCAGAGGAGCAGAGAAAAAAGAGAACAAACAAACCTAACGAGGAAATATTGCGGTAAGTGGGGGGGGGGTGGTGTAGCCATGGAATGGGATCGAACCCGTGTACATCAGACCGTGCTTCCCTGTGGAAATCAGGAGAAAGCGCCAAGTCATTTCGACTATATAACACTTGGATCAGGATAAGGATTTGGGATGGGACGGGGGAAGAAGAAATGGTGCCCAACCGCTAGCAGGACGGTCGGGGGATTGAACGCCGACCTGCATGAAGCGAGACCGACGTTCTACCGTCCACCACAATCTTGTAGTGTTTTCAATCTTATTTCCCAATGTTTTATCCAACTCACAGCCGGATTTATGTAGTTTTGTTTTGTTTACCAATCTCCAATCACTTTACCAATCTCCTAATTACATACGTTCTGGCTAATGACTGGCTTCTTTTCGCTTCGAAGCTGTTTGTAAGAAATCGAGGAAGATAACGAAGAAGTCTTAAGTGGCAAAGAGTTTCTGAACCCCCAAGAATCCTCCACGCCTTGCTGGAGGGATTGGAGAGATTCACCTGGATTCTAGGAGACTCGAATCAATACCGGGGATCAACGGCCCCGCGGCCCGGTCTCCGACCAGGATTCTTGCAGTTTCTTTTATTATGTATCTATATTTGTCAAAAACTGAAAGGTAGATCAATTATTAGTAATGTACATCTGTTGGGTCTAGACACTAGACAGGTAATAGACATAATTAAGGACATTAAGATGTGTAATAAGACTGCTCGATGGAAGGTAGTTCAGATGTTATGTTGTTATACATCCAGACATTACAACCATCACACCACCACCACCAGACATTACAACCATCACACCACCACCACCAGACATTACAACCATCACAGCACCACCACCAGACACCACAACCATCACACCACCACCACCAGACATTACAACCATCACAACACCACCACCACCACCATACACCACAACCACACCACCACCACCACCACCACCAGACATTACAACCATCACAGCACCACCACCAGACACCACAACCATCACACCACCACCACCAGACATTACAACCATCACAGCACCACCACCAGACACCACAATCATCACACCACCACCACCAGACATTACAACCATCACACCACCACCACCAGACATTACAACCATCACAGCACCACCACCAGACACCACAACCATCACACCACCACCACCAGACATTACAACCATCACAGCACCACCACCAGACACCACAATCATCACACCACCACCACCAGACATTACAACCATCACACCACCACCACCAGACATTACAACCATCACAACACCACCACCACCACCATACACCACAACCACACCACCACCACCACCACCCCCAGACACTACAACCATCACAGCACCACCACCAGACACCACAACCATCACACCACCACCACCAGACATTACAACCATCACAACACCACCACCACCACCATACACCACAACCACACCACCACCACCACCACCACCAGACACTACAACCATCACCACCACCACCACCAGACACCACAACCATCACCACCACCACCACCAGACACTACAACCATCACCACCACCACCACCAGACACCACAACCATCACCACCACCACCAGACATTACAACCATCACCACCACCACCACCACCATACACCACACCACCACCACCACCACCACCAGACACTACAACCATCACCACCACCACCACCAGACACCACAACCATCACCACCACCACCACCAGACACCACAACCATCACCACCACCACCACCAGACACCACAACCATCACACCAACACCACCACCACCAAACACCACCACCACACACCACAACCACACCACCACCACCACCACACACCACAACCACAACACCACCACCACCACACACCACAACCACACCACCACCACCACCACACACCACAACCACACACCACAACCACACCACCACCACCACCACACACCACAACCACACACCACAACCACACCACCACCACCACCACACACCACAACCACAACCACACCACCAACAAAACACACACAAACCTCTCTATACACAAAAAAATCACAAGCAAACACCTATCTAAACCTATCTAAACATTATCTAAATCAAAAACTGTATTTTTTTAATCTTCACATAGAAAACGTGCACCACAAAATCTCTAGATTTTCCTAAATCATGTTTTATTCCCTAATATAACAAGACGCTAAGTATTAATTAAGCCGAGATCTTCCCAGCAAACTTGGTAATTAATTCGAAACTTTTACCGAATATAATTTACATTTTTTAAAAGATAGTGAACCTTAGTTGTCTTGGGTGGTGAAGGTGGCTTTTGTACCTTATGTTGGGTGGCTATTGTACCTTATGTTGGGTGGCTTTTGTTCTTCATGTTAGGTGGCTTTTGTTCCGTATGTTGGGTGGCTTTTGTTCCTTATGTTGGGTGGCTTTTGTACCTTATGTTGGGTGGCTATTGTACCTTATGTTGGGTGGCTTTTATTCATGTTGGGTGGCTTTTGTTCCGTATGTTGGGTGGTTTTTGTACCTTATGTTGGGTGGCTTTTGTTCATGTTGGGTGGCTTTTGTTCCGTATGTTGGGTGGCTTTTGTACCTTATGTTGGGTGGCTTTTGTTCATGTTGGGTGGCTTTTGTTCCGTATGTTGGGTGGCTTTTGTACCTTATGTTGGGTGGCTTTTGTTCCTGTTGTTGGGTGGCTTTTGTTCCGTATGTTGGGTGGCTTTTGTTCCTTATGTTGGGGGGGCTTTTGTACCTTATGTTGGGGGGCTTTTGTTCCTGTTGTTGGGTGGCTTTTGTTCCTTATGTTGGGTGGCTTTTGTACCTTATGTTGGGGGGCTTTTGTACCTTATGTTGGGGGGCTTTTGTTCCTGTTGTTGGGTGGCTTTTGTTCCTTTTGTTTGGTGGCTTTTGTTCCGTATGTTGGGTGGCTTTTGTTCCGTATGTTGGGTGGCTTTTGTACCTTATGTTGGGTGGCTTTTGTTCCTTATGTTGGGTGGCTTTTGTACCTTATGTTGGGTGGCTTTTGCTCCTTATGTTGGGTGGCTTTTGTACCTTATGTTGGGTGGCTTTTGTACCTTATGTTGGGTGGCTTTTGTTCCTTATGTTGGGTGGCTTTTGTACCTTATGTTGGGTGGCTTTTGTTCCTTATGTTGGGTGGCTTTTGTTCCTTATGTTGGGTGGCTTTTGTACCTTATGTTGGGGGGCTATTATAGCTATCTTGGGGCTATTATACCCATCTTAGGGCTATTATACCCATCTTGGGGCTATTATTCCCATCTTGGGGCTATTATACCCATCTTGGGGCT
>NC_091162.1:19483206-19570706 GCF_040958095.1 Procambarus clarkii
ATTAGTCTGGAGTCATTCAGTTAAAGTACCGATTACTGCCTGGAGTAGCAGGGGTCCTAGAGCTACAGCTCAATTCTGGAGGTACTAATAGGTTAATACAAATAGGTCAGCGCATTCGTACACACACACACACACACACCCATGTTCAGAGCTGAACACACACACACACACACACACACACACACACACACACACACACACACACACACACACACACACACACACACACACACACACACACAAACACACACACAAATGCGCAAAGTTTCTTTCACCCTGAATGCCCCTGTTACCTACCAGTAAATAGGTACCTGGGAGTTAGTCAGCTGTCACGGGCTGCTTCCTGGTGTGTGTGTGTGTTTGGTGTGGAAAAAAAAGTAATTAGTAAACAGTTGATAAACAGTTGAGAGGCGGGCCGAAAGAGCAAAGCTCAACCCCCGCAAACATAACTAGGTGAATACAACTAGGTGAATACACATACACACACACACACACACACACACACACACACACACACACACACACACACACACACACACACACACACCACACACACACACACACACACACACACACACACACACACACACCACGCACACACACACACACACACACACACACACACACACACACACACACACACACACACACACACACACACACACACACACACACACACACCACACACACACACACACACACACACACACACACACACACCACACACACACACACACACACACACACACACACACACACACACACACACACACACACACACACACACACACACACACACACACACACACACACACAAAACATCTACACTTCCCCGCTTCATCCTGGAGGGAGATGGGGAAGGGTAGGAGGGGGGGGGGCGGGGTCAAACACATTAACCAAACACATCATTAAAGATCAAATCTTTTCAAGTATATGCCCCCCTCAACAAACACACCACGAATATATATATATATTGAATCCCACCGTTCTATAATTCCATCCCAGGCTTCTAATATAAATATATAAATACATCCCAACCTATATATCACAGAAAAAAAATATTTAAAAACCTTACCATCGCCCTCAAAAAAAAAAAATCCCTTTGCTAATAACTCGAAAATTAAAGAGCTTGAAACTTCGCATGCAGGTAATACCTATCCATGCGCTAAGCTCCTGCCTGATATTTGGACCTAAACGGGCTCGCAGGGGTAGTTAGGGCGGTGATAATGGCGACCCGGGTTTAAACCTGGGTCGCCCTGTGATTGGTCCAGAGTGAATTAGTCTCTTGGCCCATTAGCGTCGGTAACTAGTATGTTCGGTAAAGATCTGTCGGGTCGTTTTTGGTCTTTTGACGAGAGGTTGGGAGGAGGTGGGGTAGAGGGGGGGTGGAGGGGGGATAGAAGGAGGAGGAGGAGGAGGAGGAGGAGAAGATGAAGAGAGGGAGATAGGAGAGGTGTTGGGAGGCCGAACAGGGTGAGAGAGAGAGACGCTTATGGAGAAAAGGAAAATATAAGATAAAGAGGATGGAAAAGAGACAGAGGAGATAGACAGAGACAGGGAGGGAGAGACAGAGGAGATAGACAGAGCCAGGGAGGGAGAGACAGAGGAGATAGACAGAGCCAGGGAGGGAGAGACAGAGAAGATAGACAGAGACAGGGAGGGAGAGACAGAGGAGATAGACAGAGCCAGGGAGGGAGAGACAGAGAAGATAGACAGAGACAGGGAGGGAGAGACAGAGAAGATAGACAGAGCCAGGGAGGGAGAGACAGAGAAGATAGAAAGAGACAGGGAGGGAGAGACAGAGGAGATAGACAGAGACAGGGAGGGAGAGACAGAGAAGATAGACAGAGACAGGGAGGGAGAGACAGAGAAGATAGACAGAGACAGGGAGGGAGAGACAGAGAAGATAGACAGAGACAGGGAGGGAGAGACAGAGGAGATAGACAGAGACAGGGAGGGAGAGACAGAGGAGATAGACAGAGACAGGGAGAGATAAAGAAGATAGACAGAGACAGGGAGCGAGAGACAGAGGAGATAGACAGAGCCAGGGAGGGAGAGACAGAGAAGATAGACAGAGACAGGGAGGGAGAGACAGAGGAGATAGACAGAGACAGGGAGAGATAAAGAAGATAGACAGAGACAGGGAGCGAGAGACAGAGGAGATAGACAGAGCCAGAGATAGAGAGAGAGGCACACAGCAACACCAACGATTACATAACAAACTACATAAGTTACCATTCCCAAATGTTATAATTTTCGAAAACTCACCGAAGCGCGCGTCTCCCTGTTCGTTTGGATCTTTGCAGACTCTTTTGTTTGTCTGCCTGTCTGTCTGCCTGTCTGTCTGTCTGTCTGCCTGTCTGCCTGCCTGTCTGCCTGTCTGTCTGTCTGTCTGTCTGTCTGTCTGTCTGTCTGTCTGTCTGTCTGTCTGCCTGTCTGCCTGTCTGTCTGTCTGTCTGTCTGCCTGTCTGCCTGCCTGTCTGCCTGCCTGTCTGTCTGTACGCCAACTATATGGATGGTATTCATTAGCTTATGATTGCCCCCTTGACACATTTCAAACTCAAGAGGTCAAGGGTCACTTGTTGCGGTCAAGTGCTCAAAGGTCACGACTTACGGTCAAGTGGTTAAAGGTCACTATTTATGATCATGAGGTCAGGGGTCACGACTTACGGTCAAGCGGTCAAAGATCACGATTTGTAATCAGAGGGTCAATATTTTCGTATAAATTAAATCCTATAGGAGTATGCAATCACCATGGGAGTACACAACCACCATGGGAGTACACAATCACCATGGGAGTATGCAATCACCATGGGAGTACACAACCACCATGGGAGTACACAACCACCATGGGAGTACACAATCACCATGGGAGTACACAACCACCGTGGGAGTACACAACCACCATGGGAGTACACAATCACCATGGGAGTATGCAATCACCATGGGAGTACACAACCACCATGGGAGTACACAACCACCATGGGAGTACACAATCACCATGGGAGTATGCAATCACCATGGGAGTACACAACCACCATGGGAGTACACAATCACCATGGGAGTACACAACCACCATGGGAGTACACAACCACCATGGGAGTACACAATCACCATGGGAGTACACAACCACCGTGGGAGTACACAACCACCATGGGAGTACACAATCACCATGGGAGTATGCAATCACCATGGGAGTACACAACCACCATGGGAGTACACAACCACCATGGGAGTACACAATCACCATGGGAGTATGCAATCACCATGGGAGTACACAACCACCATGGGAGTACACAATCACCATGGGAGTATGCAATCACCATGGGAGTACACAACCACCATGGGAGTACACAATCACCATGGGAGTATGCAATCACCATGGGAGTACACAACCACCATGGGAGTACACAATCACCATGGGAGTATGCAATCACCATGGGAGTACACAACCACCATGGGAGTACACAACCACCATGGGAGTACACAATCACCATGGGAGTATGCAATCACCATGGGAGTACACAACCACCATGGGAGTACACAATCACCATGGGAGTATGCAATCACCATGGGAGTACACAACCACCATGGGAGTACACAATCACCATGGGAGTATGCAATCACCATGGGAGTACACAACCACCATGGGAGTACACAACCACCATGGGAGTACACAATCACCATGGGAGTGTGTAATCACCATGGGAGTATGCAATCACCATGGGAGTATGCAATCACCATGGGAGTATGCAATCACCATGGGAGTATGCAATCACCATGGGAGTACACAACCACCATGGGAGTACACAACCACCATGGGAGTACACAATCACCATGGGAGTATGCAATCACCATGGGAGTACACAACCACCATGGGAGTACACAACCACCATGGGAGTACAAAATCACCATGGGAGTATCCAATCACCATGGGAGTACACAACCACCATGGGAGTACACAATCACCATGGGAGTATGCAATCACCATGGGAGTACACAACCACCATGGGAGTACACAATCACCATGGGAGTATGCAATCACCATGGGAGTACACAACCACCATGGGAGTACACAACCACCATGGGAGTACACAATCACCATGGGAGTGTGTAATCACCATGGGAGTATGCAATCACCATGGGAGTATGCAATCACCATGGGAGTATGCAATCACCATGGGAGTATGCAATCACCATGGGAGTACACAACCACCATGGGAGTACACAACCACCATGGGAGTACACAATCACCATGGGAGTATGCAATCACCATGGGAGTACACAACCACCATGGGAGTACACAATCACCATGGGAGTATGCAATCACCATGGGAGTACACAACCACCATGGGAGTACACAACCACCATGGGAGTACACAATCACCATGGGAGTGTGTAATCACCATGGGAGTATGCAATCACCATGGGAGTATGCAATCACCATGGGAGTACACAATCACCATGGGAGTATGCAATCACCATGGGAGTGCACAACCACCATGGGAGTACACAATCACCATGGGAGTATGCAATCACCATGGGAGTACACAACCACCATGGGAGTACACAACCACCATGGGAGTACACAATCACCATGGGAGTGTGTAATCACCATGGGAGTATGCAATCACCATGGGAGTATGCAATCACCATGGGAGTATGCAATCACCATGGGAGTATGCAATCACCATGGGAGTACACAACCACCATGGGAGTACACAACCACCATGGGAGTACACAATCACCATGGGAGTATGCAATCACCATGGGAGTACACAACCACCATGGGAGTACACAACCACCATGGGAGTACACAACCACCATGGGAGTACACAATCACCATGGGAGTACACAACCACCGTGGGAGTACACAACCACCATGGGAATACACAATCACCATGGGAGTATGCAATCACCATGGGAGTACACAACCACCATGGGAGTACACAACCACCATGGGAGTACACAATCACCATGGGAGTATGCAATCACCATGGGAGTACACAACCACCATGGGAGTACACAACCACTATGGGAGTACACAATCACCATGGGAGTGTGTAATCACCATGGGAGTATGCAATCACCATGGGAGTATGCAATCACCATGGGAGTATGCAATCACCATGAATGTATGCAATCACCATGGGAGTACACAATCACCATGGGAGTACACAATCACCATGGGAGTACACAATCACCATGGGAGTACACAATCACCATGGGAGTACACAATCACCATGGGAGTACTCAATCACCATGGGAGTACACAATCACCATGGGAGTTCACAATCACCATGGGAGTATACAATCACCATGGGAGTACACAATCACCATGGGAGTTCACAATCACCATGGGAGTACACAACCACCATGGGAGTACACAACCACCATGGGAGTACACCACCATGGGAGTACACAATCACCATGGGAGTACACAATCACCATGGGAGTACTCAACCACCATGGGAGTACTCAACCACCATGGGAGTACACCACCATGGGAGTACTCAACCACCATGGGAGTACACCACCATGGGAGTACTCAATCACCATGCGAGTACACAATCACCATGGGAGTATGCAATCACCATGGGAGTATGCAATCACCATGGAAGTATGAAATCACCATGGGAGTATGCAATCACCATGGGAGTATGCAATCACCATGGGAGTATGCAATCACCATGGGAGTATGCAATCACCATGGGAGTACACGATCATCGTGGGAGTACACAATCACCATGGGAGTATGCAATCACCATGGGAGTATGCAATCACCATGGGAGTACACAATCACTATGGGAGTACACAATCACCATGGGAGTACACAATCACCATGGGAGTACTTAATCACCATGGGAGTACACAATCACCATGAGAGTACACAATCACCATGGGAGTACACAGTCACCATGGGAGTACACAATCACCATGGGAGGAGTACTCAACCACCATGGGAGTACTCAACCACCATGGGAGTACACAATCACCATGGGAGTACACAATCACCATGGGAGTACACAATCACCATGGGAGTACACAGTCACCATGGGAGTACACAATCACCATGGGAGTACACAGTCACCATGGGAGTACACAATCACCATGAGAGTACACAACCACAATGGGAGTACACAATTACCATGGGAGTAACAATTACCATGGGAGTACTCAACCACCATGGGAGTACACAATCACCATGGGAGTAACAATTACCATGGGAGTACTCAACCACCATGGGAGTACACAATCACCATGGGAGTACACAATCACCATGGGAGTACACAATCACCATGGGAGTACACAACAACCATGGGAGTACACAATCAACATGGGAGTACTCAACCACCATGGGAGTACTCAACCACCATGGGAGTACACAATCACCATGGGAGTACACAATCACCATGGGAGTACACAATCACCATGGGAGTACACAATCACCATGGGAGTACACAATCACCATGGGAGTACACAATCACTATGGGAGTACACAATCACCATGGGAGTACACAATCACCATGGGAGTACACAATCACCATGGGAGTACACAATCACCATGGGAGTGCTCAACCACCATGGGAGTACACAATCAACATGGGAGTACACAATCACCATGGGAGTACACAATCACCATGGGAGTACACAATCACCATGGGAGTGCTCAACCACCATGGGAGTACACAATCAACATGGGAGTACACAATCACCATGGGAGTACTCAACCACCATGGGAGTACACAATCACCATTGGAGTACTCAACCACCATGGGAGTACACAATCAACATGGGAGTACACAATCACCATGGGAGTACACAATCACCATGGGAGTACACAAACACCATGGGAGTACACAATCAACATGGGAGTACACAATCACCATGGGAGTACACAATCACCATGGGAGTACACAATCACCATGGGAGTACACAATCACCATGGGAGTACACAACCACCATGGGAGTACACAATCAACATGGGAGTAACTCTCCACCGAGGCAGTAAATCCCTCGTGGGAGGCGCAGTTAATACTCCCGCCAGCAACTTAATCACAAATATATTAAAAGTTGCTCAGCGGTCACTAATTAAAAACATTTCATAATTTTGACAAAGTTTTTTCACCAAAATTTCGTGATATAATTTGAACTAGGTCTATATCAAGTAGAAATGCTTGTCTGTCTGTCCAAAGTAGGAGGAGCGACGCCTAGGGCTAGCCTCACCCAGCTTTGCTATTTGAAACATGGCACGTGTGTGTGTGTCATACACCAGTTGGGTCGGCCCTATTGCAATAGTGTAAGAATTATTGGCATTTATAGTGAATATCTGTGATTTTCATGAAGACTAAAATAGAATTAGGGTTGTGTTTTCCAAAGAGTTTTAATGATTAATCACACAGTTTACACACGTAATATTTTTAGGGTTTAATTTGTTTAATTTGAACGATTGAGGCTTAAATAGAGATCCAACTTGTACATGCTGGTATGTACAAGTTGGATCCCTATTTAAGCCTCAATATAGCACGTCAAAACAATATAGCAACCATTTAACCCGTATGGCACTTGGGGATATTAATAGGAGCTGCCTCGTATGGGCCAAAAGGCCTTTTGCAGTTACCTTCTTTCTCATATTTCCTTTCCTTCACTTATTCTTGGTGGTCAGGTGATCTGCCCAGGCGGATATAAGGGTCTGATCAGCAATGTTTTCTTATCTTCATTCTGCTTTGCTCTGGTGAAGGCGAATTAGCCGAAAACGCGTTAAGCATTCTCTATTTTTCACATGTGGTTACTCTGCACACTTGGATCAGTGTTTTTGTGATCATTGTTGCATATACATATATATATATATATATATATATATATATATATATATATATATATATATATATATATATATATATATATATATATAACTTTTAACAACTTTAAAGCGTTGTGATTATCTTGCGGATAACAAGGTGATAGTGTCGTTAACCTCGCCTTCATAGATGTGTCTCAATATATTTGGAAATCCTTTGCTGAAATTTTCAAACATTTCAACGCATTGGGTAATAAACTAGTTAACGAAATTAAAAGACCATAAAGTAGCCAACATCATATCCCAGCACCACAATGTTGCCATCCAGAGAGGAAGCTGAGGTCGCTAAAGAAATGTGATGACCAATATTTGTGTGTAATTATCGAAATGCAATTGCAGAAAGAGATGTGTGTGTGTGTGTGTGTGTGTGTGTGTGTGTGTGTGTGTGTGTGTGTGTGTGTGTGTGTATGTGTGTGTGTGTGTGTGTGTGTGTGTGTGTGTGTGTGTGTGTGTGTGGCCTGTAACTCGTGGAATAAATGTGTTTGAAAGAAAAGTTATTGGATGTGTTTGTCACCGTCCTGGGAAACATATTCCCCGTTTTTTATTCATGTATGTACATCTATATATATATATATATTGACACACACACACACACACACACACACACACACACACACACACACACACACAAACACAGACACACACACACACACACACACACACACACACACACACACACACACACACACACACACACACACACACACACACACACACACACACACACACAAAACAGAAAAAAATAAGATTAGAAATAACAGGACCAGAAGAAATAATTACTGACTTACTAAAATGTCGATAAATAATACAATAAAGCATTGAAACACGGTCCTTAGCATTGGTCCAGTTTGCCGCTCTTTACTCTGGTTTAACTCTAGTCTTCGGGTATCGTAAATTACATTAATTATATATTTACAACGACAGGAGTCATTAATGAAGATCAGAGAATATTAATTACCTGGCGTTGAGCGCGGGCTCTCCGGCGCTCAGAATAAAGCACGTATCACAATAACCTGCAAATATAATCGCCCATTTTCGCAATTTATGCGACCAGGGGACAGCAGCGCCACAATATGAAGTGCAAAATCCGACGCTTTGAGATGATATATGATACTTACCGGAGTTCTGGTCAACGGGGCGTCGAGCGCTGAGCATTATTGGAACGCGCCATTGTAAACAAACAATATGGCCTCCTCCCTGACTGCACATGTCTCCTAATGACGTCAATTATGTCCTCCGATTCATCCGTAATTTTCAAAGTTACTTCACGATGCTCTTTTTTTTTAGGGGGGTTGGAATCCCTCTGTGAATGATAATAAATGAAAGAAATGTCCATCGTAGCTGCCACCACGCCCCAGGCGCGAAAAATTAGAGACAGTGCACCCGTGATGGACGTTATCTCCTCGTGTCATTACGAGTCAACATTCCCCTTGAGACCTTCGGGGTTCTCGACGTTGGCAGAGGGGCGGGGATAGCACCCTTATCCCGCGCCGCCCACCAAATGATTATGAGCACCCTAGCCAATGAATTATAGTCGCAATAAATTTTCGCTCTCCGATGACCGCCCTTTGCGTCTGGTAAACAGAGTTGGACATCAATTTCCCGTGTAAATACGAATCTCACTTACGCCAAATGACTGTCGGCCGCGCGTACCATCGATTGTCATTTGTTAGGGCGTGGCCCAGGCATGTTGGCAACCCCGCGCCCGCCCACGGTCCTGATTGGCTGCTTATTTAGTTTATCCGACCAATAAAATGCGCGTCCCAGCGCGCCTCTCACTCCTGCCACCAGGAGATCATGGATTATACGTCTCTGTTCATCCTAGGATATGTCTTTTGAGTATTAAATACACCACATTGTCCCATGTCCATTTGAGGAGGGATTTGTTTGATTGTAATTAGTTGATTGTAATCTGGTGGCGGAGATGATATACGGGTTATCGTGGCTTGAGGTGATATATTAAACCTGTTATTTAATTTAATAAATTAAATTATTATAATTGTAATTATAATAATTATTGCATTGTAATTATTATTAGATATAATGATAAAAACAATAATGAGAGTAATAATTATTGGAACCTGTGTTAGTTCTTTATCTTTGTGGAAGACGAGGACCTTCACCAGGGGGTAGACAGGAACCTACACCAGGGGGTAGACAGGAACCTACACCAGGGGGTAGACAGGAACCTACACCAGGGGGTAGACAGGAACCTACACCAGGGGGTAGACAGGAACCTACACCAGGGGGTAGACAGGAACCTACACCAGGGGGTAGACAGGAACCTACACCAGGGGGGTAGACAGGAACCTACACCAGGGGGTAGACAGGAACCTACACCTGGGGGGTAGACAGGAACCTACACCAGGGGGTAGACAGGAACCTACACCAGGGGGTAGACAGGAACCTACACCAGGGGGTAGACAGGAACCTACACCTGGGGGGTAGACAGGAACCTACACCAGGGGGTAGACAGGAACCTACACCTGTGGGGTAGACAGGAACCTACACCAGTGGGTAGACAGGAACCTATACCAGGGGGTAGACAGGAACCTACACCAGGGGGTAGACAGGAACCTGCACCAGGGGTAGACAGGAACCTACACCAGGGGGTAGACAGGAACCTACACCAGGAGGTAGACAGGAACCTACACCAGGGGGTAGACAGGAATCTACACCAGGGGGTAGACAGGAACCTACACCAGGGGGTAGACAGGAACCTACACCAGGGGGTAGACAGGAACCTACACCAGGGGGTAGACAGGAACCTACACCAGGGGGTAGACAGGAACCTACACCTGGGGGGTAGACAGGAACCTACACCAGGGGGTAGACAGGAACCTACACCAGGGGGTAGACAGGAACCTACACCAGGGGGTAGACAGGAACCTACACCTGGGGGGTAGACAGGAACCTACACCAGGGGATAGACAGGAACCTACACCTGTGGGGTAGACAGGAACCAACACCAGTGGGTAGACAGGAACCTATACCAGGGGGTAGACAGGAACCTACACCAGGGGGTAGACAGGAACCTGCACCAGGGGGTAGACAGGAACCTACACCAGGGGGTAGACAGGAACCTACACCAGGAGGTAGACAGGAACCTACACCAGGGGGTAGACAGGAATCTACACCAGGGGGTAGACAGGAACCTACACCAGGGGGTAGACAGGAACCTACACCAGGGGGTAGACAGGAACCTACACCAGGGGGTAGACAGGAACCTACACCAGGGGGTAGACAGAAACCTACACCAGGGGGTAGACAGGAACCTACACCTGGGGGGTAGATAGGAACCTACACCAGGGGGTAGACAGGAACCTACACCAGGGGGTAGACAGAAACCTTCACCAGGGGGTAGACAGAAACCTACACCAGGAGGTAGACAGGAACCTACACCTGGGGGGTAGACGGGAACCTACACCAGGGGGTAGACAGGAACCTACACCAGGGGGTAGACAGAAACCTACACCAGGGGGTAGACAGGAACCTACACCAGGGGGTAGACAGGAACCTACACCTGGGGTAGACAGGAACCTACACCAGAGGGTAGACAGGAACCTACACCAGGGGGTAGACAGGAACCTACACCAGGGGGTAGACAGGAACCTACACCAGGGGGTAGACAGGAACCTACACCAGGGGGTAGACAGGAACCTACACCAGGGGGTAGACAGGAACCTACACCAGGGGGTAGACAAGAACCTACACCAGGGGGTAGACAGGAACCTACACCAGGGGGTAGACAGGAACCTACACCAGGGGGTAGACAGGAACCTACACCAGGGTGTCCAGCATCTCTGGTGGTTCATCTCTGGTGATAGGGTTCACAACACCTTCCTCAAGAATAAACTACCGAACAAGAGAAAGCCACAGGTAACTACCAGACAGAGATTACCTTGACATGAATTGAGCAATTTGGGGAAATTAAATCCTCAAAAATATCCAAAATCGCCTAACACAGAGTGATCAATAAATTTAAAAATAAATCCTCGCAGTAATGTAGTTATCTGAACACAGAAGTGCAGTTCTTGCTTGCAACAAGCAAAGCGATATGTAAAATATTATGAAACGTTACTAATTGTGACAGGAACAACAATATCAATCATTATTATTTTAATGATAAGTTAGGTTGATGTACGATGATTCCATAAATCCGCGTTGAACGGTAGGGATGTTGCCATGACAACCCTATCCAACACCCATAGATGTTGGGTGTTGGATAGGGTTCCAACATCCACATAGGTAGAGATATTGCAATCTGTCCTTTTCCCCCTAATGCACCTAATATCAAATGTTTGCGAACTGTGAAACCCCCAATCGCTATTTTCTCAAATAAAAATAGCGATTGGGGGGTTTGATGCGTTATATCAATTGGGGGGGATTGATATTGATGTATATAGCTAGGTGTAGGGTAAAGTAGATTTATTTAGAGTCAGGTGGCAATTATTTGCATTTGCTGCTCGCGGGCGCAACATTAGGAGAGAGATATGTGAAAGAAAGCGAAGCATCCTACCTTGAACGGTAGGGATGTTGCCATGACAACCATCAACAGCCCCCACAGCAACAGCATCCTACGAGAAAAGCTCTGGCTGGACCCCTTACTTAAGGCGCTCGTCTGGGAAAAGGAAGGCTACCCAGGACCTTGGTTCGAGCCCCTATCCTCATGTTCCATAGATTTTTCCCTCATAGATACATCACTGTATTGTAATTACATAACAAACCTGTAATTACAGGTTTGTTATTCATAAACAGGTCTGGTGAGTGGTTTATCGCGTATCTGTTCGTGAGAGCAGGCTCGAACCCTGGGTTCAGGTCACGGCGGGATGGGACTCTCCACCCCTCGCCTGGGGGTTATCAATAATTACGAAACCTCTACATCTTTTCTCGATCACGGTGGCATTGTTTACATTTATTAAATTGTTTATGATCTCCTAGGCACTACGAGGTTGTCTATAACAATAATAATCATAAGTATTAAAGTTTCGGGGCTCGTAAACTGTAATTAATGTAAACAATGTCGTCATGATTAAGGAAAGATATACAGGTTTACCCAAGTGCGTGGGTAAAAAATAGTTTCTTAAAAACCGTTAAAGAACGGTTTCTTAAAAACCGTTAAAAACAGTTTCTTAAAAATCGTAAAAACGGTTTCTTAAAAACCGTCAAAAACGGTTTCTTAAAAACCGTTAAAAACGGTTTCTTAAAAAATATTCTTCAAAACGGTCTCTGTACATTAACTAACCTTACCTAGGCTAACCTAACCTAACCCAACCTAACCTAACCCAACCTAACCTAACCCAACCTAATCCAACCTAGCCTAACCAACCCAAACCGACTTTATCACAGGTCTAACCTAGGTTATGCAGCCTAACCTAACAATATATATATATATATATATATATATATATATATATATATATATATATATACACACGGTTTGGACACTCGGGAAAAAAAACACCCAATAAACTTTTGTCAATAGTTTCCGTTTACTCAAAGTAGGCGACAGTGTTTCATGGTATGTAAATCCTTGCAAGCAGTAACAGTTTAATCCGTCAACTTCAAGATTTGCCGCTAATCAGGTTTGGCAACCAGAGGCGGATTGTCTCCTTGTAGAAGGGACAGACAAACTGTGGAACATGGAATATCAAATACAACAAGGTAATTGTTTGTTTTCCATACAAGACAATTGTCTTCCATACAACAAGACAATTGTCTTCCATACAACAAGGCAATTGCTTTCCGTACAACAAGGCAATTGTTTTCCATACAACAAGGCAATTGTTTTCCATTCAAATATGTCAGAAAATGTTCTTGCTAGGCATCACGTTCAAAGAAGAACTCCAGATAGCTCTAAGAGAACAGGAGACTAGCTAAGAACTAGTCTGTTCTAAGCTAGGACAGACTAGCTTAGGAGAACAGACGAGCCTAGGAGAACAGACGAGCCTAGAAGAACAGACGAGCCTAGGAGAGCAGACGAGCCTAGGAGAGCAGACGAGCCTAGGAGAGCAGACGAGCCTAGGAGAGCAGACGAGCCTAGGAGAGCAGACGAGCCTAGGAGAACAGACGAGCCTAGGAGAACAGACGAGCCTAGGAGAACAGACGAGCCTAGGAGAACAGACGAGCCTAGGAGAACAGACGAGCCTAGGAGAACAGACGAGCCTAGGAGAACAGACTAGCTTAGGAGAACAGACGAGCCTAGGAGAACAGACGAGCCTAGGAGAACAGACGAGCCTAGGAGAACAGACGAGCCTAGGAGAACAGACGAGCCTAGGAGAACAAACGAGCCTAGGAGAACAAACGAGCCTAGGAGAACAGACGAGCCTAGAAGAACAGACGAGCCTAGGAGAACAGACGAGCCTAGAAGAACAGACAAGCCTAGGAGAACAGACGAGCCTAGGAGAACAGACGAGCCTAGGAGAACAAACGAGCCTAGGAGAACAGACGAGCCTAGGAGAACAGACGAGCCTAGGAGAACAGACTAGCTTAGGAGAACAGACGAGCCTAGGAGAACAGACGAGCCTAGGAGAACAGACGAGCCTAGGAGAACAGACTAGCTTAGGAGAACAGACGAGCCTAGGAGAACAGACGAGCCTAGGAGAACAGACGAGCCTAGGAGAGCAGACGAGCCTAGGAGAACAGACGAGCCTAGGAGAACAGACTAGCTTAGGAGAACAGACGAGCCTAGGAGAACAGACGAGCCTAGGAGAACAGACGAGCCTAGGAGAACAGACTAGCTTAGGAGAACAGACGAGCCTAGGAGAACAGACGAGCCTAGGAGAACAGACGAGCCTAGGAGAACATATAACCCATAGTAGACTTCCATCAAATATCCCACGGTAGATATTAAAAGAGATAGTAGACGTATAATGTAAATTGCTTGTTTTATTTTTCACCTCTTCACTGGAAAAGGGAGAGCTACCAGACTGCTAGAAAACGGCAAATACAGTGCCAATATACCCGGAAAGAATGGGGGGGGGGAAGGGCAGACAAGCCCCATTAAACCTCAGTTCAGGATCACTAACAACGAGGTTCGTGGAAGACTTAGAATAGTTATCTCTAAAGTTAGAGATAAGACTTATCTCTAAAACACTCATAGATCCAGTGAAGGGACACGACCTGCTCCTTAGATTTTTCACAAGATATCCGATTGTTGGCCAGAAACATGTGAAGTGAAGCATGGTTCTAGCTCCCTCATACTGACCTAAACTTACATCACCCTACCTAGGACAAAAATGGTTTCTTCTTCTTCTTCTTCTTCTTCTTCTTCTTCTTCTTCTTCTTCTTCTTCTTCTTCTTCTTCTTCTTCTTCTTCTTCTTCTTCTTCTTCTTCTTCTTCTTCTTCTTCTTCTTCTTCTTCTTCTTCTTCTTCTTCTTCTTCTTCTTCTGCTTCTTCTTCTTCTTCTTCTTCTTCTTCTTCTTCTTCTTCTTCTTCTTCTTCTTCTTCTTCTTCTTCTTCTTCTTCTTCTTCTTCTTCTTCTTTTTCTTCTTCTTCTTCTTACCAGTGTCTGCTGATGCTGTTAGAACTGTTCAGAAGAGTTAGAACTGAGAGAGAATGTGAAATAATACGAACGAAATGTTATCAACTTTGACCCCAAAATATATTGTAAAAATTGTGAGGACAGAAACAGGATTGAGAAGACCTTTACAAATGTATAGGTTAGACCTCAGTACAACATCAGTAAAAGAGACATACCGGAAATTAAACATAATTACAAATCTGTCATCAGCGGCACACGCAAGGATAGTGACGTTGAAAGCACACAGACACCAAACAGACCGACGTCCGTATAGTTTCCAAGAATTTGGAAAATGGACAAAAAAAGAAAGCCAGGAAAGCTTCACCAATATGCGTCAAGACTCGTTCCGGAGCTGAGGGATCAGAGCTACAAGGAAGGACTGAAGCGACTGGCCCTCACCACTGCGGGAGAAGAAGAGGAATACAAACTAATAATGCTAATCCATGTTTAGCGATAGCCATAAAAAAAGTAGATCATGAAAACTGCTGCTTCGTGAAACAGATTTACACAGGAAGGAACCAATCGACTTGAGAATGGTCCAGGACGGACCGAAACGTCGTCGTCCCTTCAACTTCTAGTGTGTGGTCTGGTCAACAACCTGTCGTGTATTTCCACAAAACCCCAAAAGGTTTTGAAAAAAAGATTTAAACAATAAGATAGATCTTTCATCTCCATTCCAAGGAGTTGAGATAAGTTGCTTTCTGGCGGACCCAGTAGTTTAAGTATCTCCCTGATTCTTGACATTGCCAGATTCTTGAAATTCATTGTTTAAACAGAATTGAAAATATATCATTGGCAAGGGCCGTCAATATAATATAGATTAAAAGCCTTCGGATACATGGAGGTGAGAAAGTATTGACAAAAATTTAAAGCCAGTAACATATGCATCATGCATTATTAAAGATATGAGAGGGCTAACTTTTAGCTTTTATGTTGGCTAAGAAGCCTTTGTAAAAATCTAAGTCATACAACCCAAGTGAACATGATTTTAGATCATGAAAATCATGTATATCACAGTTAGGTGACCATTGCGACAAAATCACAGAGGGGGGTAGATATAACCCAAAATGCTGAAACTTCGTATAAACAGATTTTTGCAAAAAGCATTTGATAGATTTCATCATCATGGAACTGACTAATAACCCATCAAATGGAAACTTAGATAGCAGGTAAATAAGAGGAAATGAAATTAAAATTGTACAAATTAACATCCATCGGTGTTAAATTTAAATTACTTTTGTACTGATCAACGAATACCTGAACAAGCGAACATGAGATATGACCCAGTGGGACCTCCACACAGAACGGAACGACCGAAGATCTTGTAATAATAATGACGCAACACTTAATGTTTAGAGCGAACAACACAACAGAGATAGCAACAGCCAGGACAATGACAAGCTGGATAATGAAAACATCCAGAACTAAGGGATGCCACGCCAATAATGGCACTATGCCACGCCAATAATGGCACTCATAATAGCACCGGTGTTGCCTCGTATTCAATATTATCCAATAAAAAGTCTGGGCGAAATATGCTCAAATAGAGAGCGCCAGAGAGCCCCACGACTCTTCAGTCTCCTGCCGAGGCACACGGTAAACATCACTGGAACAACAGTAGAAGGTTTCGAGAGACAACTTGGCACATTGATCGAGATCAGCGTGGCTGTGTGGTCATGCTAGCTACAAAAAACAAACAGCTTCGTAGACCAGGAAATCACCAGGAGATGGCTGGCTCCAGGCCAGGCGACAGAACTATCAAAATTACCTACAGGTAATCCACAGCTATTGCAACATATTAGACTCTCGAGGGAATTGAGAAATGTTGACAAAAACAACATTGGCAAGATCAAGGGGAGGCAGGACAATCTTGAGGTTATCTTGAGATGATTTCGGGGCTTTAGTATCCCCGCGGCCCGGTCCTCGACCAGGCCTCCACCCCCAGGAAGCAGCCCGTGACAGCTGACTAACACCCAGGTACCTATTTTACTGCTAGGTAACAGGGGCATAGGGTGAAAGAAACTCTGCCCATTGTTTCTCGCATGCGCCCGGGATCGAACCCGGGACCACAGGATCACAAGTCCAGCGTGCTGTCCGCTCGGCCGACCGACAAGGGGACATGGAAACTACGAGGTCAAGATGAGCCGCGGCTTGTCCTAAATGACTTGATAAACATAAAGAAAACGAGCAAAATGGAACGAAGAGATAGCAGTTTTATTCATCTAGACGAGTACATTCAGGTGAGTATATTTAATCGAGTACATATAGATGAGTAAACACGGACTTGCGTGTCTCATCCCTTCGCCCCCATCCCAAGCCTGACTGCACACAAGGTAAAGTTGTAAGACACATTGATAACAGACCTCCTCTCTGGCTCCTGGCGCCTCGTAAGACGTCAGGAGCCAGATGTCTCAGGGATAAGGAGCCAGTGCCACTTATCTCTCCGTCCTCCACCAGTACCTCTAGCCCATGGGGGCTCCAGCAGGGAGGCGCCCCTGGAGGACAAGCTGCCTCCTGCTGGCGCTGCCATGGATGGCCAGAGGGGCCCGGCCGCCCTGGACACCAAGTTAGAACACTGTACAAAACGAGTGAATAATGGAGTAGGAATCGATCCCTTGTAAGGCTGGTGTCCGCCACTATTACTGGGTAAACATTGTCCGGTGTAGCCACCAGCGCCCCTCCCTCCTGCTGCTGCTGGTGGTGGTGCTGCTGCTGCTGCTGCTACTGCTACTGCTGCTGCTGCTGCTGCTGCTGGTGCTGGTGCTTATGCTGCTGCTGCTGCTGGTGCTTATGCTGCTGCTACTGCTGCTGGTGGTGGTGCTGCTGCTGCTACTGCTGCTGCTGCTGCTGCTGGTGCTTATGCTGCTGCTACTGCTGCTGGTGGTGGTGCTGCTGCTGCTACTACTGCTGCTGCTGCTGGTGCTTATGCTGCTGCTACTGCTGCAGCTGCTGCTACTGCTGCTGCTGCTGCTGCTGGTGCTTATGCTGCTGCTACTGCTGCTGGTGGTGGTGCTGCTGCTGCTGCTACTGCTGCTGCTGCTGCTGCTGGTGCTTATGCTGCTGCTACTGCTGCTGCTGCTGCTGCTGCTGCTGTTTATGCTGCTGCTACTGCTGCTGCTGCTGCTACTGCTGCTGCTGCTGCTCTTGATGCTGCTGTTTCTTCTGCTGATTCTTCTGTCTTCCATCTTTTCTTGGCAGCCATATTTATTTCTAGGGGAGGAGGCGCCTTCTTCTCTTTCATTAATCTCTCTCTCTCTCTCTCTCTCTCTCTCTCTCTCTCTCTCTCTCTCTCTCTCTCTCTCTCTCTCTCTCTCTCTCTCTCTCTCTCTCTCTCTCTCTCTCTCTCTCTCTCTCAACAATATCAACCTTATCAACCCACTTTGTTTTAGTACCATATGTTTTTGGTATCAAAATATTTTTGATAATATAAGCTTTTGATACCATAAACTGATGGGAGTCGCAGCTTAGAACTGGTGTGACTCTATTGGTGACCAGCTGCCCCGGTCACCCACAGTCTTGGCACCCAGCTGTTGGCACCACACCTAGGGACCCCGCACACACACACACACACACAGTGTGTGAGGCCTCGGGCCTCCACTAGGGGCCTGGTAGCCTACTGAATAGCGCGCAGGACTCGTAATTCTGTGGCGCGGGTTCGATTCCCGCACCAGGCAGAAACAAATGGGCAAAGTTTCTTTCACCCTGAATGCCCCTGTTACCTAGCAGTAAATAGGTACCTGGGAGTTAGTCAGCTGTCACGGGCTGCTTCCTTGGGTGTGTGTGTGTGTGTGGTGATGTGGAAAAAAAAGTAGTAAACAGTATATTGACAGTTGAGAGGCGGGCCGAAAGAGCAAAGCTCAACCCCCGCAAACACAACTAGGTGAACACACACACACACACACACACACACATATATATATATATATATATATATATATATATATATATATATATATATATATATATATATATATATATATATATAAAAGGGAATGGGGTGGTAGGAGAAAAGCACACAGAAACTGTATTGGAGGGGACCTACATTCCCTCCAATGCGTTATGTGTGGTTTCCTCCGAGGCTATGGGTCCCCCTTCTTCCAGCCAGAGGTGGTACTCCCTTCCCTATTTTTATTATATATATATATATATATATATATATATATATATATATATATATATATATATATATATATATATATATATATATATATTTATATATATAAATATATATATAAATATGAATAATTATGTGTGTGTGTGTACTCACCTAGTTGTGTTTGCGGGAGTTGAACTCTGGCTCTTTGGTCCCGCCTCTCGACTGTCAATCAACTGGTGTACAGATTCCTGAGCCTATTGGGCTCTATCATATCTTCATTTGAAACTGTGTATGGAGTCAGCCTCCACCACATCACTACTTAATGCATTCCATTTGTTAACTGCTCTGACACTGAAAAAAAAATTCTAATGTGTCTGTAGCTCATTTGGGTACTCAGTTTCCACCTGTGTCCCCTTGTTCGTGTCCCACCCGTGCTAAAGAGTTTGTCTTTGTCCACCCTGTCAATTCCCCTGAGAATTTTGTAGGTGGTTATCATGTCTCCCCTTACTCTTCTGTTTTCCAGGGATTTGAGGTTCAACTCCCTTTTCCTTTCCTCGTAGCTCATACCTCTCAGTTCCGGGACCAGTCTGGTGGCATACCTCTGAATCTTTTCTAACTTCGTCTTGTGTTTAACTAGGTATGGACTCCAGGCTATAGCTGCATACTCCAAGATTGGTCTTACATAAGTGGTATACAAGGTCCTGAACGAACCCTTACACAAGTTTCTAAAAGCAGTTCTTACATTGACCAGTCTAGCATATGCCGCTGATGATATTCTTTTGATGTGGGCCTCTGGGGACAGGTTCGGTGTGATATCAACCCCCAGATCTTTCTCTCTATTTGACTCTTGCAGGATTTCACCTCCCAGATGGTACCTTGTATGCAGCCATTTGTGTGTGTGTGTGTGTGTGTGTGTGTGTGTGTGTGTGTGTGTGTGTGTGTGTGTGTGTGTGTGTGTGTGTGTGTGTACTAACCTAATTTACCTAATTGTACTTACCTAATTGTGCTTGTACTTACTTGTACTTAATTGTACTTTCACTAATTTTGTGAGTGTGTGTGTGTGTGTGTGTGTGACAAGGAAGTTGTCACTGCCATCACCCCGCAGTCAACATCCCGTGCAACTGTTTAAGGGGATTGTTTAAACTGCTGTCACCCAGCTGTCGACACTACTACGCTAGCAAACAGCTGCTGGAAATGTCTTGGCACCCTCCCGCTGACATCTTGCCGCCACAATCTTCCCACAATCTTCCCACAATCTTCCCACAATCTTCCCACAATCTTCCCACAATCTTCCCACAATCTTCCCACAATCTTCCCGCAATCTTGCCAGAATCTTTCCACAATCTTCCCACAATCTAGCCAGAATCTTGCGACAATCTTCCCACAATCTTGCCACAATCTTCCCACAATCTTCCCACAATCTTCCCACAATCTTCCCTCAATCTTGCCACAATCTTCCCACAAACTTGCCTAGCTGTTGACAGTGTGCTGACACCAAGAGATAGATAGATAGATAGATAGATAGATAGATAGATAGATAGATAGATAGATAGATAGATAGATAGATAGATAGATAGATAGATAGATAGATACAAGCCAGCTGCTGTCATAAGCATTCGTTGGCACCCATGGGGCCCCAGATTCACTAAGCATTTACACAACATCCTACGAAACCTGTACATCTTTCAACAATCATGGCGGCTTTGTTTTTACAATCTCAAACAGATTATGAACTCCGAAGCGCCACTACGAGGTCATTTAAGACAACAATAACCTTGGATTGCGAGGTTTCGAAGCTGGTATAAACTGTTTAATAAATATTTTAACGAAGATTGTTAAAAGATGTACAGGTTTCGCAAGGGCTGTAACACACTAACACCCCATGGAGCGAGTGGCAAAAATATATCGGTTCCCAACACACAAAATTATGCCTTCGGCGGAAGGTTTTTATTTGTGCTGAAATCCGCGGTTGGTTGCACAGATCATTCACTATTGCATAATACATTGCTTTATTGGCTTGTGTAGTGGTGTGCGAGGCAGTGCCGACGGGGGATGGGGGGGAGGGGGGGGAGGGGGGGGGATGGGGGGGGGAGGGGGGGGAGGGTTGGGGGGGGTTTATTGCTGTTTGCTGTCGTTTTATGGAAGGTTTAACCCGGGTTTAGGAGCAAGGTTTGTGATGGTAGAGGTCCTCGCTACGGGTTTTTTTTTGTGTGTGTCTAATGTTTCGTTTGCAATTTTGGTCTTTCGGGTTATGTGATAGGTTGATGCATGTGTGTGTGTGTGTGTTTGTGGGTGTGTGTGTTTGTGGGTGTGTGTGTGTGTGTGTGTGTGTGTGTGTGTGTGTGGGTGTGTGTGTGTGTGTGTGTGTGTGTGTGTGTGTGTGTGTGTGTGTGTGTGGGTGTGTGTGTGTGTTTGTGTGTGTGTGTGTGTGGGTGTGTGTGTTTGTGTGTGTGTGTGTGTGTGTGTGTGTGTGTGTGTGTGTGTGTGTGTGTGTGTGTGTGTGTGTGTGTTTGTGTGTGTGTGTGTGTGTGTGTGTGTGTGTGTGTGTGTGTGTGTGTGTGTGTGTGTGTGTGTGTGTGTGTGTGTGTGTGTGTGTGTGTGTGTGGGTGTGTTTGTGTGTGTGTGTGTGTGTGTGTTTGTGTGGGTGTGTGTGTGTGTGTGTGTGTGTGTGTGTGTGTGTGTGTGTACTCACCTATTTGTGCTTGCAGGATCGAGCATTGACTCTTGGATCCCGCCTTTCCAGCCATCGGTTGTTTACAGCAATGACTCCTGTCCCATTTCCCTATCATACCTAATTATAAAAGTATGAATAGAGTTTGCTTCCAAAACCTGTTCCCCAAGTGCATTCCATTTTCCCACCCACTCTCACGCTAAAAGAAAACTTCCTGACATCTCTGTGACTCATCTGAGTTTCCGGTTTCCACCCATGTCCCCTCGCTCTGTTATTATTACGTGTGAACATTTCATCTATTTCCGCTTTGTCAATTCCCCTGAGTATTTTATATGTCCCTATCATATCTCCTGCCATTTCAGCTGCCAGACACATTTTGCAATGGCTCCCAACTTTCTTGCTTCTTGCCAATGCACTCGCTCGCAACACTGCAACACATAACCTTTGACCTTGTAATGTATTTATATAAGAGAATGTCTGTCTGTCTGTCTGTCCTTCCAGTGTTGGAGGCCAGAGGTTTGGAGCTAGCTTCTCTCAACTTTTCAAGATGACACTTGAGTGGTATGTGACTGCCACAGGCTGGTCGGGGTCGGCTCTTTAAGAAATCTCAGCTCCTTCGGCGGTTCTTACGATGTCTGAAAGCTGAGAATTGTTTTCCCGTAGAGTTTTTAACCCATTTTTCATATTTGTTGTAATATATTTGCAGAGACAGAGAGAGATGCAGAGAGACAGAGATTATGAGAACAAGGGAGGTACGGAGGGGAGGGGGAGAGGAGAGAGAGAGAGAGGGTAGGAGAACAGAGAGAGAGAGAGAGAGAGGGTAGGAGAACAGAGAGAGAGAGAGAGAGAGAGAGAGAGAGAGAGAGAGAGAGAGAGAGAGAGAGAGAGAGAGAGAGAGAGGAGGAGAGGAGAAAGTGACGGGTGGAATAATGAAGAGAGGGGAGGAAGAGAGAGGGAATGTTTGGGGGAGAGGGAAGAAGAGAGTATGGAAGAGAGGGAGAGAAAGGTGGAGAGTGTTGGTGTGGGGAAGAGAGGAAGGGAGTAGAGTAGGATAAATGGTAAAGAGGAGAGGACATGAGAGAGGGGCGTGGGATACAGAAAGAGACTTGGAAGGATGGGATAACGGATGTGGGAGGGGGGCGGGAGATCCTCCCCCTCCCTCTCTCACCAGAAAGACGTGAGAGATTAGGAAGATTGGGAAAGAGAAAGGAGGAGTGAGAAATATAGAGGAAGGGAAAGAAGGTGTGAAGCAAGACCCGGGCACCGCCGGGGCCCTCACCGCTTCTTTATAAATCACAACTTAAATCGGTTATAAATCACGTCTTTAAAATTAGCGAGTGAAACGACTTTAATATTATAGTAATATCAAACTGTAACCAATCAACCGTTATTCCAAAACAGATTTGAAATTTAAATTACCCAATCAGGGAGCGTTAAATTTGAACCCTCCACCAATGAGACCAATATCTTTGTTTTTCAAAGACATTAGGAGCATGTCCATGGACGCTGCACCCGTTATATAGACCAACAACAACACACTGGTGCATATAACGAAACACCAAGAACACTTAAAAGGCCAGCAACACAAAAAGTGTGTAGCGTAAGTGGCGTTAAGTGATTGAGTGAACTTAGAGAGGCGGGAGGAGACGCCACATGACACGGACAAGGAAGCCACGGAGGATATTAAATGTTTGGCGGGAAACTGTCAGGTCGATAGGAACTAGGGAGGGATAAAGGTGTGAGAGAGAGAGAGAGAGAGAGAGAGAGAGAGAGAGAGAGAGAGAGAGAGAGAGAGAGAGAGAGAGAGAGAGACTAAATAATGGTTGCTTAACTTTAACTAGTTACAGACAGTGGAGTATATTCTATCATCATCGTTGTGTTTCTTTTGAATCATATATATATATCTCCCTTTCTTCATCTCTTCCTTCTCTACCTTTTCTCTCATTATTCCTCTCTCTCTCTCTCTCTCTCTCTCTCTCTCTCTCTCTCTCTCTCTCTCTCTCTCTCTCTCTCTCTCTCTCTCTCTCTCCTCATCTCTACCCCTCCCAGCCACAATCAAGCAGATGTAGGTTCTCTGTCAACGTGTGTGTGTGTGTGTGTGTGTGTGTGTGTGTGTGTGTGTATGTGTGTGTGTGTGTGTGTGTGTGTGTGTGTGTGTGTGTGTGTGTGTGTGTGTGTGTGTGTGTGTGTGTGTGTGTGTGTGTGTGTGTGTGTGTGTGTGTGAGTGTGTGTGTGTGCGCGCATCTGCACACACTCGACCCCATTTGCACCCACACACGCGGGGGGAGCGGCGCCCCGTCTCCCTGATCACCTGCAACAGCTTTTAGTGTTCACCTAATTACCAGTTGGCGGCGGAGCGTCGACTTCTTGACCAGTAACACAACGCCTCAGGAGTCGTCAGAGAGAGAGAGAGAGAGAGAGAGAGAGAGAGAGAGAGAGAGAGAGAGAGAGAGAGAGAGAGAGAGAGAGAGAGAGAGAGAGAGAGAGAGAGAGAGAGAGAGAGAGAGAGAGAGAGAGAGAGAGAGAGGAAGGCGATATTTGGCAAAATCTCACACCGTCTCCGGCGTTTGATTTCCACTGTAATGAATTTATAACGCAATCACACGAATTTGCATTTCGTCATCAAAGGCGGCGAGGCTTGGGGGGGGGGAAGGTTCGTGTGGGGTGAGGGGGGGGAGAAGGGGAGATGACGGGGAGGTGAGGGGGAGATGGGAGGATGTAAGAAGAGGGGAGAGAAAAGGAAGATGAAGGAGGGAAGATGGGAGTAGGTATATGGAGATCCTATTCTCATCCTATTTTTTTTCCTCTTTATTTCCAAGATGAATGTGTGTGTGTGTGTGTGTGTGTGTGTGTGTGTGTGTGTGTGTGTGTGTGTGTGTGTGTGTGTGTGTGTGTGCGTGTGTGTGTGTGTGTGTGTGTGTGTGTGTGTGTGTGTGTGTGTGTGTGTGTGTGTGTGTGTGTGTGTGTGTGTACTCACTTATATGTGCTTGCAGGATCGAGCATTGACTCTTGGATCCCGCCTTTCCAGCTATCGATTGTTTACAGCAATGACTCCTGTCCCATTTCCCTATCATACCTAGTTTTAAAAGTATGAATAGTATTTGCTTCCACAACCTGTTCCCCAAGTGCATTCCATTTTTCCACTACTCTCACGCTAAAAGAAAACTTCCTAACATCTCTGTGACTCATCTGAGTTTCCAGTTTCCACCCATGTCCCCTCGTTCTGTTATTACGTGTGAACATTTCATCTATTTCCACTTTGTCAATTCCCCTGAGTATTTTATATGTCCCTATCATATCCCCTCTCTCCCTTCTTTTCTCTAGTGTCGTAAGGTTCAGTTCCTTCAGCCGCTCTTCATATCCCATTCCTCGTAACTCTGGGACAAGCCTCGTCGCAAACCTCTGAACCTTCTCCAGTTTCTTTATGTGTTTCTTCAGGTGGGGGCTCCATGATGGCGCGGCATACTCTAAGACGGGTCTCACGTAGGCAGTGTAAAGCGCCCTAAAAGCCTCCTCATTTAGGTTTCTGAATGAAGTTCTAATTTTCGCCAGTGTAGAGTACGCTGCTGTCGTTATCCTATTTATATGTGCCTCAGGAGTTAGATTAGGTGTCACATCCACTCCCAGGTCTCTTTCTCGAATCGTTACAGGTAGGCTGTTCCCCTTCATTGTGTACTGTCCCTTTGGTCTCCTATCACCTGATCCCATTTCCATAACTTTACATTTACTGGTGTTAAACTCCAGTAGCCTGTGTGTGTGTGTGTGTGTGTGTGTGTACTCACCTAGTTGTACTCACCTAGTTGTGCTTGCGGGGGTTGAGCTCTGGCTCTTTGGTCCCGCCTCTCAACCGTCAATCAACAGGTGTACAGGTTCCTGAGCCTATTGGGCTCTATCATATCTACACTTGAAACTGTGTATGGAGTCAGCCTCCACCACATCACTTCCTAATGCATTCCATTTGTCAACCACTCTGACACTAAAAATGTTCTTTCTAATATCTCTGTGGCTCATTTGGGCACTGAGTTTCCACCTGTGTCCCCTTGTGTGTGTGCCCCTTGTGTTAAATAGCCTGTCTTTATCTACCCTATCAATTCCCTTGAGAATCTTGAATGTGGTGATCATGTCCCCCCTAACTCTTCTGTCTTCCAGCGAAGTGAGGTTTAATTCCCGTAGTCTCTCCTCGTAGCTCATACCTCTCAGCTCGGGTACTAGTCTGGTGGCAAATCTTTGAACCTTTTCCAGTTTAGTCTTATCCTTGACTAGATACGGACTCCATGCTGGGGCTGCATACTCCAGGATTGGCCTGACATATGTGGTATACAAAGTTCTGAATGATTCTTTACACAAATTTCTGAATGCCGTTCGTATGTTGGCCAGCCTGGCATATGCCGCTGATGTTATCCTCTTGATATGCGCTGCAGGAGACAGGTCTGGCGTGGTATCAACTTCCAAGTCTTTTTCTTTCTCTGACTCCTGAAGAATTTCCTCTCCCAGATAATACCTTGTATTTGGCCTCCTGCTCCCTGCACCTATCTTCATTATATTACATTTGGTTGGGTTAAACTCTAACAACCACTTGTTCGACCATTCCTGCAGTTTGTCTAGGTCAGAAACAAGATAGGACCGAGTACAGAGCCCTGTGGGACTCCACTGGCGACTTCACGCCAATCGGAGGTCTCACCCCTCACCGTAACTCTCTGCTTCCTATTGCTTAGATACTCCCTTATCCACTGGAGCACCTTACCAGCTACACCTGCCTGTCTCTCCAGCTTATGTACCAGCCTCTTATGCGGTACTGTGTCAAAGGCTTTCCGACAATCCAAGAAAATGCAGTCCGCCCAGCCCTCTCTTTCTTGCTTAATCTGTGTTACCTGGTCACAGAATTCTATTAAGCCAGTCAGGCAAGATTTACCCTCCCTGAACCCATGTTGTCGATTTGTCACGAAGTCCCTTCTCTCCAGATGTGCTACCAGGTTTTTTCTCACGATCTTCTCCATCACCTTGCATGGTATACACACCTTGCATGGTGTGTGTGTGTGTGTGTGTGTGTGTGTGTGTGTGTGTGTGTGTGTGTGTGTGTGTGTGTGTGTGTGTGTGTGTGTGTGTGTGTGTGTGTACTCACCTAATCGTGCTTGCGGGGGGTTGAGCTCTGACTCTTCGGTCCCGCCTCTCAAATATCAATTAACTGGTGTACAGGTGCCTGAGCCTATTGGGCTCTGTCATATCACTATCGAAACTGTGTTTAGTGTCAGCCTCCACCACATCACTTGCTACTACATTCCATATAACTGCTCTGTTGCTGAAAAAAAAAAATTGTAATGTCTCTGTAGCCCAATTCCCACTTGTATACCCATGTGCGATTACCACCCTTTGTTAAATAGTCTGTCTTTATCTACGCTGTCAATTCCCTCTGATAATTTTGTATGCGGTAATCATGTCTCCCCTAATTTTTCTGTGTTCTAGCGACGTAAGGTTCAATTCACGCAGCCTATCGTTGTAATTTATACCTCGTAGTTCTGCGACTATAGTCTGATGGATTACCTTTGTAATCCTCTAACTTCATCTTGTGCTTCACAAGGTATGGACGCCATGCTGAAGCTGTATACTCCAGAACTGGTCTGACATATGTGATATACAAGATTCTAAATGATTCCTTACACAATAAAACTACACGCAAAAAAAGAAATTCTCCTTTTTAAGGCGACTCATAGCCCAGTTGATAGAGCGTCGGCCTCACAAGCATGGGGGTTCAGGGTTCGAGCCTCCTACAGCCCAGCCTCACATATGCAGCTGATGATCTTCCTTCTTGATGTGGGGTGCATAAGATAACCCAGCTTTTGTCCTAGGGCAGTAGGTAGGTTATCTTGCCTCAGAGGACAGCAGGTGGGTTATCCTACATACACACACACACACACATCTTGCGTGTGTGTGTGTACTCACCTAGTTGTACTCACCTAGTTGTGTTTGCGGGGGTTGAGCTCTGGCTCTTTGGTCCCGCCTCTCAACCGTCAATCAACAGGTGTACAGATTCCTGAGCCTATCGGGCTCTGTGTGTGTGTGTGTGTGTGTGTGTGTGTGTGTGTGTGTGTGTGTGTGTGTGTGTGTGTGTGTGTGTGTGTGTGTGTACTCACCTCACCTATATGTACTCACCTATATGTGCTTGCAGGATCGAGCATTGACTCTTGGATCCCGCCTTTCGAGCATCGGTTGTTTACAGCAATGACTCCTGTCCCATTTCCCTATCATACCTGGTTTTAAAATTATGAATAGTATTTGCTTCCACAACCTGTTCCTGAAGTGCATTCCATTTCCCCACTACTCTCACGCTAAAAGAAAACTTCCTAACATCTCTGTGACTCATCTGAGTTTCAAGCTTCCATCCATGTCCTCTCGTTCTGTTACTATTCCGTGTGAACATTTCGTCTATGTCCACTCTGTCAATTCCTCTGAGTATCTTATACGTTCCTATCATGTCCCCCCTCTCCCTTCTTCTTTCTAGTGTCGTAAGGCACAGTTCCCTCAGGCGCTCTTCATACCCCATCCCTCGTAGCTCTGGGACGAGTCTCGTTGCAAACCTCTGAACCTTTTCCAGTTTCATTATATGCTTCTTCAGATGGGGACTCCATGATGAGGCGGCATACTCTAAGACTGGCCTTACGTAGGCAGTGTAAAGCGCCCTAAATGCCTCCTTACTTAGGTTTCTGAATGATGTTCTAACTTTTGCCAGTGTAGAGTACGCTGCTGTCGTTATCCTATTAATATGTGCCTCAGGAGATAGATTAGGTGTTACGTCCACCCCCAGGTCTCTTTCACGCGTCGTTACAGGTAGGCTGTTCCCCTTCATTGTGTACTGTCCCTTTGGTCTCCTATCTCCTAGTCCCATTTCCATAACTTTACATTTGCTCGTGTTGAATTCTAGTAGCCATTTCTCTGACCATCTCTGCAATCTGTTCAGGTCCTCTTGGAGGATCCTGCAATCCTCATCTGTCACAACTCTTCTCATCAACTTTGCATCATCCGCAAACATCGACATGTAGGACTCTACGCCTGTAAACATGTCGTTAACATATACAAGAAATAGAATTGGTCCCAGCACCGATCCTTGTGGTACTCCACTTGTTACTGTTCGCCAGTCCGACTTCTCGCCCCTTACCGTAACTCTTTGGCTCCTTCCTGTTAGGTAGTTCCTTATCCATTCTAGGACCTTTCCCCCCACCCCCGCCTGCCTCTCGAGCTTGAACAGCAGTCTCATGTGCGGTACTGTATCAAAGGCTTTTTGGCAGTCCAGAAATATGCAGTCTGCCCAACCATCTCTGTCCTGTCTTATCCTCGTTATTTTATCATAGAATTCCAGAAGGTTTGTTAGGCACGATTTCCCTGTCCAGAACCCATGTTGATGTTTGTTCACAAACCTAATGTTCTCCAGGTGTGCAACCAGTCGTAGCCTAATTATTCTTTCCAGTATTTTACAGGGGATGCTTGTCAGTGATACAGGTCTGTAGTTAAGTGCCTCCTCCCTATCTCCTTTCTTGAAGATCGGCACGACATTTGCCTTCTTCCAGCTGTGTGTGTGTGTATGTGAGTGTGCGTGTATATGTATGTATGGTCACATCTACTCTTGATTCTCTGTACAATTTACATCCACAAAATCCCATACAATCAGTCAACTACTCCTACTCTGTTCTACTCTCTGATAAAGTTCTTCCTAAGTCTTCTTTTGCTTTATTTGTCTCTCCAATTCCCAGCGCCCTTCTCTTGTTCAAGTGTTTCGTCTGTCCTACTCTTCTTGAGTGATTCCTCGATAGTGTTGTATGTTGTCGCAACTCGCAAGTCGCTTCATGCAGGTCGGCGTTCAATCCCCGACCGTCCAAGTGGTTGGGCACCATTCCTTTCCCTTCCGTCCCATCCCAAATTCTGACCCCTTCCAAGTGCTGCATAGTCCTAAAGGCTTGGCGCTTTCCCCCTGATAATTCCTTCCTTCCCTGTTCCTTGTGCTCCTTCCCGTCTTTTCCAGAACCAGCCTTGAGGCGTATTTCCGTCCTTTTACAAGGCCCTTCCCTTCGCCTCCTTATATCCCAGCTCCTTTTCCTCATATCCCAGCTCCTTGTCCTCATATCCCAGCTCCTTGTCCTCATATCCCAGCTCCTTGACCTCATATCCCAGCTCCTTTTCCTCATATCCCAGCTCCTTGTCCTCATATCCCACCTCCTTGTCCTCATATCCCAGCTCCTTGTCCTCATATCCCAGCTCCTTGTCCTCATATCCCAGCTCCTTGTCCTCATATCCCAGCTCCTTGTCCTCATATCCCAGCTCCATGTCCTCATATCCCAGCTCCTTGTCCTCATATCCCAGCTCCTTGCCCTTATATGCTTCCTACTTGTTCTCGTATCCTAGTTTCTTGTCCTCATATCTCTATTTCTTATCCTCATGTCGCAGCTCCTTATCCTTATATCCCAGTTTCTTACCATTATATCCCAGTTCCGTTTCCACATATCCCAGTTCCATAATAATAATAATATTAATTGTATTATTATTAGTATTATTATTATATCAATTTTGGGATGTAAAAAAATTAATTATATACTATACCACGCTTATGGCAATAGAAAAATAGTTAGGAGGACGGATTGACTTAGTCGTTATCCTGCCTCGGTGGAGACGGGGTGGGTTATCCTGCCTCGGTGGAGACGGGGTGGGTTATCCTGCCTCGGTGGAGACGGGGTGGGTTATCCTGCCTCGGTGGAGACGGGGTGGGTTATCCTGCCTCGGTGGAGACGGGGTGGGTTATCCTGCCTCGGTGGAGACGGGGTGGGTTATCCTACAAGATAATCTCAGTGTTGAGATAAAAAAAAAAATCTTCTGTATATCCTGAATAATCTTTGTTATCGCCATTCGTTATCTTTCCTATTCCATCTCCCCGAGTTTCTTCCCAGTTCAACTCTCTCTCTCTCTCTCTCTCTCTCTCTCTCTCTCTCTCTCTCTCTCTCTCTCTCTCTCTCTCTCTCTCTCTCTCTCTCTCTCTCTCTCTCTCTCTCTCTCTCTCTCTCTCTCTCTCTCTCTCTCTCTCTCTCTCTCTCTCTCTCTCTCTCCCTCTGTCTCTCTCTCTCTCTCTCTCTCTCTCTCTCTCTCTCTCTCTCTCTCTCTCTCTCTCTCTCTCTCTCTCTCTCTCTCTCTCTCTCTCTCTCTCTGTCTCTCTCTCTCTCTCTCTCTCTCTCTCTCTCTCTCCCAGTATACAGATGGGGACAGGAACAGACGCCTGCTGACTCCTGTTAACAGCTTGAGAGTTTTCCCTTACCATAGCTCATGGTAAGCTTCCCCTCCTGCAAGATTCTCCCTAGAACACGATCCGACAATCAGTTTTACACCAGGTCTCCAATTGCTGCTGAGTGAACAGATGCGAATGGTTAAGGAGTGGTACCCAGTCAATCCTTCCTGGGGTTTAGCGTTGACGGAGTCTGTGTTTCATGAGTATTTACTATTTGTTTGCTATTTGTGTCTGCAGAATCGAACTATTAGCTCTTGGACCCCGCCTTTTTAACCAATTTATTTTTCCTCTAATGTGTGTGAGTGTGTACTCACCTATTTGTACTCACCTAATTGTGCTTGCGGGGGTTGAGCTTTAGCTCTTTGGGTCAGCCTCTCAACTGTCAATCAACTGGTGTACAGATTCCTCAGCCTATTGGGCTCTATCATATCTACATTTAAAGTGTGTGTGTGTGTACTCACCTAGTTGTACTCACCTAGTTGTGCTTGCAGGTGTTGAGCTCTGGCTCTTTGGTCCCGCCTCTCAACTGTCAATCAACAGGTGTACAGGTTCCTGAGCCTATTGGGCTCTATCATATCTACACTTGAAACTGTGTATGGAGTCAGCCTCCACCACATCACTTCCTAATGCATTCCATTTGTCAACCACTCTGACACTAAAAAAGTTCTTTCTAATATCTCTGTGGCTCATTTGGGCACTCAGTTTCCACCTGTGTCCCCTAGTGCGTGTGCCCCTTGTGTTAAACAGCCTGTCTTTATCAACCCTGTCGATTCCCTTGAGGATCTTGAATGTGGTGGTCATGTCCCCCCTAACTCTTCTGTCTTCCAACGAAGTGAGGTTTAATTCCCGTAATCTCTCCTCGTAGCTCATACCCCTCAGTTCGGGTACTAGTCTGGTGGCAAACCTTTGAACCTTTTCCAGTTTAGTCTTATCCTTGACTAGATATGGACTCCATGCTGGTGCCGCCTACTCCAGGATTGGTCTGACATATGTGGTATATAACGTTCTGAAAGATTCCTTACACAAGTTTCTAAAGGCCGTTCTTATGTTAGCCAACCTGGCATATGCTGCTGCTGTTATCCTCTTGATATGAGCTTCAGGGGACAGGTCTGTGTGTGTGTGTGTGTGTGTGTGTGTGTGTGTGTGTGTGTGTGTGTGTGTGTGTGTGTGTGTGTGTGTGTGTGTGTGTGTGTGTGTGTGTACTCACCTATATGTACTCACCTATATGTGCTTGCAGGATCGAGCATTGACTCTTGGATCCCGCCTTTCTAGCTATCGGTTGTTTACAGCAATGACTCCTGTCCCATTTCCCTATCATACCTAGTTTTAAAAGTATGAATAGTATTTGCTTCCACAACCTGTTCCCCAAGTGCATTCCATTTTTCTACTACTCTCACGCTAAAAGAAAACTTCCTAACATCTCTGTGACTCATCTGAGTTTCCAGTTTCCACCCATGTCCCCTCGTTCTGTTATTATTACGTGTGAACATTTCATCTATTTCCACTTTGTCAATTCCCCTGAGTATTTTATATGTCCCTATCATATCTCCTCTCTCCCTTCTTTTCTCTAGTGTCGTAAGGTTCAGTTCCTTCAGCCGCTCTTCATATCCCATCCCTCGTAACTCTGGGACAAGCCTCGTCGCAAACCTCTGAACCTTCTCCAGTTTCTTTATGTGTTTCTTCAGGTGGGGGCTCCATGATGGCGCGGCATACTCTAAGACGGGTCTCACGTAGGCAGTGTAAAGCGCCCTAAAAGCTTCCTCATTTAGGTTTCTGAATGAAGTTCTAATTTTCGCCAGTGTAGAGTACGCTGCTGTCGTTATCCTATTTATATGTGCCTCAGGAGTTAGATTAGGTGTCACATCCACTCCCAGGTCTCTTTCTCGAATCGTTACAGGTAGGCTGTTCCCCTTCATTGTGTACTGTCCCTTTGGTCTCCTGTCACCTGATCCCATTTCCATAACTTTACATTTACTGGTGTTAAACTCCAGTAGCCATTTCCCTGACCACAACAACTTTCTAACTCCCAGGTACCCGTTTACTGCTTGGTGAACAAAGGCATGAGGTGAAACAAAGCGCTGCAAAAAAATTATTTCCTCTCCGGCCGGGATTCGAACCTGGGACCCCCCATTCTCCTCTCCCTTGTTTACCATGTCCTGCTCTTCTCACTCATAATCTCTTGCCTCCCAGGCTCCCTCACACTCCCTCCCTCCCTCCTAGGCTCCCTCACACTCCCTCTCTCCCTCCTAGGCTCCCTCACACTCCCTCTCTCCCTCCTAGGCTCCCTCACACTCCCTCCCTCCCTCCTAGGCTCCCTCACACTCCCTCCCTCCCTCCTAGGCTCCCTCACACTCCCTCTCTCCCTCCTAGGCTCCCTCACAACCTCTCCCTCCCTCCTAGGCTCCCTCACACTCCCTCCCTCCCTCCTAGGCTCCCTCACACTCCCTCTCTCCCTCCTAGGCTCCCTCACAACCTCTCCCTCCCTCCTAGGCTCCCTCACACTCCCTCCCTCCCTCCTAGGCTCCCTCACAACCCCTCCCTCCCTCCCAGGCTCCCTGACAACCCCTCCCTCCCTCCCAGGCTCCCTCATAACCCCTCCCTCCCTCCTAGGCTCCCTCACAACCCCTCCCTCCCTCCTAGGCTCCCTCACAACCCCTCCCTCCCTCCCAGGCTCCCTGACAACCCCTCCCTCCCTCCCAGGCTCCCTCACAACCCCTCCCTCCCCCCTAGGCTCCCTCATAACCCCTCCCTCCCTCCTAGGCTCCTTCACAACCTCTCCCTCCCTCCCAGTCTCCCTCACAACCCCTCCCTCCCTCCAAGACTCCCTCACAACCTCTCCCTCCCTCCCAGGCTCCCTGACAACCCCTCCCTCCCTCCCAGGCTCCCTCATAACCCCTCCCTCCCTCCTAGGCTCCCTCACAACCCCTCCCTCCCTCCTAGGCTCCCTCACAACCCCTCCCTCCCTCCCAGGCTCCCTGACAACCCCTCCCTCCCTCCCAGGCTCCCTCACAACCCCTCCCTCCCCCCTAGGCTCCCTCATAACCCCTCCCTCCCTCCTAGGCTCCTTCACAACCTCTCCCTCCCTCCTAGGCTCCCTCACAACCCCTCCCTCCCTCCCAGGCTCCCTCACAACCTCTCCCTCCCTCCTAGGCTCCCTCTCAACCCCTCCCTCCCTCCCAGGCTCCCTCACAACCTCTCCCTCCCTCCTAGGCTCCCTCTCAACCCCTCCCTCCCTCCCAGGCTCCCTCACAACCCCTCCCTCCCTCCCAGGCTCCCTCACAACCTCTCCCTCCCTCCCAGGCTCCCTGACAACCCCTCCCTCCCTCCCAGGCTCCCTCACAACCTCTCCCTCCCTCCTAGGCTCCCTCACAACCCCTCCCTCCCTCCCAGGCTCCCTCACAACCTCTCCCTCCCTCCTAGGCTCCCTCTCAACCCCTCCCTCCCTCCCAGGCTCCCTCACAACCTCTCCCTCCCTCCTAGGCTCCCTCTCAACCCCTCCCTCCCTCCCAGGCTCCCTCACAACCTCTCCCTCCCTCCTAGGCTCCCTCACAACCTCTCCCTCCCTCCTAGGCTCCCTCACAACCCCTCCCTCCCTCCCAGGCTCCCTCTCAACCCCTCCCTCCCTCCCAGGCTCCCTCACAACCTCTCCCTCCCTCCTAGGCTCCGTCTCAACCCCTCCCTCCCTCCCAGGCTCCCTCACAACCTCTCCCTCCCTCCCAGGCTCCCTGACAACCCCTCCCTCCCTCCCAGGCTCCCTCACAACCTCTCCCTCCCTCCTAGGCTCCCTCACAACCCCTCCCTCCCTCCCAGGCTCCCTGACAACCCCTCCCTCCCTCCCAGGCTCCCTCACAACCTCTCCCTCCCTCCTAGGCTCCCTCACAACCTCTCCCTCCCTCCTAGGCTCCCTCACAACCCCTCCCTCCCTCCTAGGCTCCCTCACAACCTCTCCCTCCCTCCTAGGCTCCCTCACAACCCCTCCCTCCCTCCCAGGCTCCCTGACAACCCCTCCCTCCCTCCCAGGCTCCCTCATAACCTCTCCCTCCCTCCTAGGCTCCCTCACAACCCCTCCCTCCCTCCCAGGCTCCCTCACAACCCCTCCCTCCCTCCCAGGCTCCCTCACAACCTCTCCCTCCCTCCTAGGCTCCCTCACACTCCCTCCCTCCCTCCCAGGCTCCCTTACAACCCCTCCCTCCCTCCAAGGCTCCCTCACAACCCCTCCCTCCCTCCCAGGCTCCCTCACAACCACTCCCTCTCTCCTAGGCTCCCTCACAACCCCTCCCTCCCTCCCAGGCTCCCTCACAACCCCTCCCTCCCTCCTAGGCTCCCTCACACCCCTCCCTCCCTCCCAGGCTCCCTCACAACCTCTCCCTCCCTCCCTCCTAGGCTCCCTCACAATCCCTCCCTCCCCCCCTAGGCTCCCTCACAACCCCTCCCTCCCTTCTAGGCTCCCTCACAACCCCTCCCTCCCCCCCTAGGCTCCCTCACAACCTCTCCCTCCCTCCCAGGCTCCCTCACAAACATCTCCCTACCCTCCCAGGCTCCCTCACAACCTCTCCCTCCCTCTCAGGCTCCCTCACAACCTCTCCCTCCCTCCTAGGCTCCCTCACAACTCCTCCCTCCCTCCCAGGCTCCCTCACAACCCCTCCCTCCCTCCTAGGCTCCCTCACAATCCCTCCCTCCCCCCCTAGGCTCCCTCCCTCCCAGGCTCCCTCACAACCCCTCCCGCCCTCCTAGGCTCCCTCACAATCCCTCCCTCCCTCACCTTCTAGCTTCCTCTCATAATCTCCTCGCGCAGCGCTCTCTTCATCAAAAATCCGAGATCATCCCTGTGAAAAATCTTCTAATTACAGTTTTAACTTGTCGTAGATTTTTAGTTTAGAGTCGAGGCATTTACATGAGAGGCAAATATTTGACGTAGCTCAGACCCCCTGGAATTATTCCTCTCCCAGTGTGACGACTCGTTGGGGGCGTATCCCCCCGGAGCCGTCACGGCGCGGGAAAGCGCCCCTCTGGCGGGAGAGACGGAAGGGCGGAAGTCGGAGGAGGTCCGCTGGGACGGGGTTACGGAACTGCGTCGCGGATCTTTGATATGCTGGGGGAAATCTTTTATGTAAACAGGTGTCGTGAGACTACGTTCTTTCCCCCCTCTTCCCCTCTCTCTCTCTCTTTCCCCCCTCTTCCCCTCTCTCTCTCTCTCTTTCCCCCCTCTTCCCCTCTCTCTCTCTCTCTTTCCCCCCTCTTCCCCTCTCTCTCTCTCTCTCTTTCCCCCCTCTTCCCCTCTCTCTCTCTCTTTCCCCCCTCTTCCCCTCTCTCTCTCTCTCTTTCCCCCCTCTTCCCCTCTCTCTCTCTCTTTCCCCCCCCCCCCTCCTCTTCTTCCCCCTCTCCTCCCTCCTTCATGAATATCTTACCAAAGAAAATAATTACAAGCCTTTCGCTACTACACGTTTCAGCATGATGTTCACATTCTGTACCGAGAAAAATGTAAAGAAATGTTTAAGAATGTACCTCCAGTTCTGCTTGAAGAAAATATCCCTTTGTATTATTATTTTGCATATTTCCTACTCTTTAAGGGTACGCTTAATTGCAACACTCCCTCCTCAACACATCTCAAAATTCCTTTCTCTTATAAAAATAAAAAAAAACATTGAGGAAAACTGAAAAAATAATTATTATTTTTTTTTAGTGTAGAGGAGGAGGAGGCGGGTGTTCACTTATTACTTGGTCTAAAATAACGGTTTGTTTTGAAGATGAATACTTGAAGCAAGGCTTAGAGCGCGACTCATTTGTGGGGCTAAGTGTTCCCCCTGGAGGTGGAGGCCCAGGTGGTGGAGGCCCAGGTGGTGGAGGCCCAGGTGGTGAAGGCCCAGGTGGTGGAGGCCCAGGTGGTGGAGGACCAGGTGGTGGAGGCCCAGGTGGTGGAGGACCAGGTGGTGGAGGCCCAGGTGGTGGAGGACCAGGTGGTGGAGGCCCAGGTGGTGGAGGCCCAGGTGGTGGAGGACCAGGTGGTGGAGGACCAGGTGGTGGAGGACCAGGTGGTGAAGGACCAGGTGGTGAAGGACCAGGTGGTGGAGGACCAGGTGGTGGAGGACCAGGTGGTGGAGGACCAGGTGGTGGAGGACCAGGTGGTGGAGGACCAGGTGGTGGTGGACCAGGTGGTGGAGGACCAGGTGGTGGAGGACCAGGTGGTGGAGGACCAGGTGGTGGAGGACCAGGTGGTGGAGGACCAGGTGGTGAAGGACCAGGTGGTGGAGGACCAGGTGGTGGAGGCCCAGGTGGTGAAGGACCAGGTGGTGGTGGACCAGGTGGTGGAGGACCAGGTGGTGGTGGACCAGGTGGTGGAGGACCAGGTGGTGAAGGACCAGGTGGTGGAGGACCAGGTGGTGGAGGACCAGGTGGTGGAGGACCAGGTGGTGGTGGACCAGGTGGTGGAGGACCAGGTGGTGGAGGACCAGGTGGTGGAGGACCAGGTGGTGGAGGACCAGGTGGTGGAGGCCCAGCATGTGGAGGACCAGGTGGTTGAGGACCAGGTGGTGAAGGACCAGGTGGTGGAGGACCAGGTGGTGGAGGACCAGGTGGTGAAGGACCAGGTGGTGGAGGACCAGGTGGTGGAGGACCAGGTGGTGGAGGACCAGGTGGTGAAGGACCAGGTGGTGGAGGACCAGGTGGTGGAGGACCAGGTGGTGGTGGACCAGGTGGTGGAGGACCAGGTGGTGGAGGACCAGGTGGTGGAGGACCAGGTGGTGGTGGACCAGGTGGTGGAGGACCAGGTGGTGAAGGACCAGGTGGTGGAGGACCAGGTGGTGGAGGACCAGGTGGTGGA
Organism: Procambarus clarkii; assembly: GCF_040958095.1. Taxonomy (NCBI): domain Eukaryota; kingdom Metazoa; phylum Arthropoda; class Malacostraca; order Decapoda; family Cambaridae; genus Procambarus; species Procambarus clarkii. Next base: position 19,521,443 of record NC_091162.1, read on the forward strand.
GGACCAGGTGGTGAAGGACCAGGTGGTGAAGGACCAGGTGGTGGAGGACCAGGTGGTGAAGGACCAGGTGGTGAAGGACCAGGTGGTGGAGGACCAGGTGGTGGTAATAGGTGAAGAAGACAAAGAAAGGAAGGAAGGTGGAGTGGAGGAGAGAGCAAGAATAAGGGAGAAACAAGGAAGAAGATCAACTATCCTATCTCAACTCTCATCGTCTTAAAGGTTGCCTAAGGATTAAGCAACTCTGATTAATTTCCGTCGGTATTAAACTCTTTGAACTTCTTGAATTTAAAACTTAAAATATGTTATGACCAAGAATTACGCTAAAAAATAGCGCTCAAGCATATTTTAAATATTAAAATATGAAAAATCTCAGATTTTCCTTATGGTCATATTTCCTCATAAAATTACTAAATTTCAAAATTTCAGATGTGTTCAATCACCATCAATTACACTCAAAAAATAGCACTCGAGCATAATATTTTAAATATCCGTCTTATTTTTTTAAAAACAGCAGGTCAGTTTGGGTAAAATTTGGATAATCTCTGTGTTTTCTTGAGGTCAAATATCCTTAGGAAATTAAATTTAAAAACTTCAACTTTTTCAAACTGTAAGTCAGTTTAGGTAGAAGCATTGTCGTCATTGTTAGGTCTATGTGTGTTATTGTTTCTGTTGTTATTAATACGCCTACTTCTACTACTACGATTACTACTACTATTATTGGTGAGCTCGTAAAGTTGATCTGGGGAGATGAGTGACTTTTAAGACAATGATAACCAAACGTTGATATGACGTTGTTATTCTTGATAACAGGCAATACTCTGATGATACAGATCACAACATGAGCTCATCTGACAGATAGCAACACCAACTGACCTGATAGATATCAACCACACCTCCAGAAATTAAATCAAGATAACGTACACCTTTTCTGATAACACTGATTCATTCTCCAAGCGTTAATAAGACTATCAAAATCCTCAGATTAGGCAAAATTGTAATTAATTTTGTCAATAAAGATGTTAATAATAATAATAATACCATATCCAAGAGACCTCAGACACACTCTCGATTTATTCGTGAATGACGACAGGGTGAAGGATATTTAGGTGTGGTAATAATGATTTGTGTTCTGCAGTATTACCATGTCCAAGAGACCACAGACACAGTCGATTTCTTCCTTGGAGAAGGAGGAGAAGGAGGAGGAGGAGGGCGATGAAGGTAGCGGTGTGGCAATAGTGGTTCACTTGCGTCATGAACATCGTTTGTTATTGGTGAACAAACACCGCCAGCGTTCATAATTGATCCTTTTCATATTTGGCTGCGAACTGCGGGTGGGAAAAATTCGGCTGGTGGGAGAGGAGGAATTGGAGTTATCTTGAGGTTATCTTGAGATGATTTCGGGGCTTTAGTGTCCCCGCGGCCCGGTCCTCGACCAGGCCTCCACCCCCAGGAAGCAGCCCGTGACAGCTGACTAACTCCCAGGTACCTATTTACTGCTAGGTAACAGGGGCATTCAGGGTGAAAGAAACTTTGCCCATTTGTTTCTGCCTCGTGCGGGAATCGAACCCGCGCCACAGAATTACGAGTCCTGCGCGCTATCCACCAGGCTACGAGGCCCCCTACTCACACTATACTCAGAGCGTTACTCATTCTTATAGTGTTACGTACACATCCTTTCGCCCGTTACTCACGTCACTTTATTGTTTACAGCATACGTTACTCAAAGGTTACTCAACCAATTACGGGCTCACCATAGCCCGTGCTGCATGGACACTTCGTTCTGAATAGCTAAATCTGAAACAACAACATACTCAACCAGAGTGCTAATCTCACCCGTCCGTCACTCATGGTCACTCTCACCCTGGGATGAGTGACCATGGGGGTCACTCTTACATGGTGACCATGGGATTAGGGGTCTGATAGCTGAGTGGACAGAGCGCAGGACTCGTAATTCTGTGGCCCGGGTTCGATTTCCGCACCAGGCAGAAACAAATGGGCAAAGTTTCTTTCACCCTGAATGCCCTAGTTACCTAGCAGTAAATAGGTACCTGGGAGTTAGACAGCTGTCACGGAGCTGCTTCCTGCTGTATGTGTGTGGATAAAATATTTAGTAGATAGTGACAGTTGATTGACAATTGAGAGGCGGGCCGAAAGAGCAAAGCTTAACCCCCGCAAGCACAACTAGGTGAATACAACTAGGTGAATACACCCTCTGAGTACCTCAATGTGGTTCATCAACTACCTGGCCTGAGGGAAGTATGGAACTACCTTCGTGGTAATCACTTAAAAATGCATTTACGAAATTAGTATTGTTATCTATACGCTATCATTGGTTAGGTTTGGTTACAGATAAAGTTAGGCTAGGCCAGACCAGGCTAGTATATCGCATCCTCAAACATGCGAAAACCTGAAATTCTGGCTTACTTGAGTATCCCCTAAAATTTAACATTAAAAGAAAACCTGAGCCACAGGGGTTATAAAAGAAAATGAGTATTCCGGGGAATTATAATATTTTAAAGTATGGATATATACTAAAATATAGTTATAACTTAGGAATAATTTCGGTTTTAGGACAAAGGTTCACTTGCCAGTTTACCATTAGAATATTATTGTAACCTTAATAAGCCTTCAGAGCATAACAAACCTCTAGATAAGTATCCAGGTGGCTTGACGAGGGAGGAAGACCACCACACATAATGACTGAGGTGTGAGGACCTGTCTTCTGTTGACACTCAGCCACACATCCCTTCCGTTACTTACTCAGTTACATCTAAGTCTACCATGTCGGTGTCACTCAACTCGGGCACTCATTCCCTCCGTCGCTACTCAAGCGTTACTCACAAGGTTACGGAAAAGACTCTACCTTACCTTGAGGTGCTTCCGGGACTTAGCGTCCCTGCGGCCCGCTCGTCGACCAGGCCTCCTGGTTGCTGGACTGATCAACCAGGCTGTTGGATCTCTAGGGGAAGATCAGAAGACATTCCATACAGTCTCCGTGGTGTAGTGGTAAGACACTCGCCTGGCGTTCCGCGAGCGCTATGTCATGGGTTCGTATCCTGGCCGGGGAGGATTTACTGGGCGCAATTCCTTAACTGTAGCCTCTGTTTAACGCAACAGTAAAATGTGTACTTGGATGAAATAACGATTCTTCGCGGCGGGGATCGTATTCCAGGGACCATAGGATTAAGGACTTGCCCGAAACGCTACGCGTACTAGTGGCTGTACAAGAATGTATATATATATATATATATATATATATCTTGTATATATCTCAAAAAAAAATATATATATACCACCGGTATATATATTAGCGGTAGGGAGCCGGTCGGCCGAGCGGACAGCACGCTGGACTTGTGATCCTGTGGTCCTGGGTTCGATCCCAGGCGCCGGCGAGAAACAATGGGCAGAGTTTCTTTCACCCTATGCCCCTGTTACCTAGCAGTAAAATAGGTACTTGGGTGTTAGTCAGCTGTCACGGGCTGCTTCCTGAGGGTGGAGGCCTGGTCGAGGACCGGGCCGCGGGGACACTAAAAAAGCCCCGAAATCATCTCAAGATAACCTCAAGATAACCACAGCACCAAGCATTGATGTCGTGGCAGTAAATCTTGATTCACTTTGATGTAATCATGACTGGTGATGTTTGGTAATACATGCCAATCAAAATGTACTATAATCAAATCAAATCATAATCAATCAAACTTTGCGTTTTTTTATTGGCGTCGACACGCCTGTTTAGTTAAGCCACAATTGTAATAAATAAACAAACCAATCAATTACTCATCATAAATGAATTCTCAAGAAATGGAAGGCAAATAGCATTTTGGGTCGGAAAGCCTTTGTCACATGAGCCCACGAGAAACTGATGCACAAGTTTGTAGAAACAGGCAAGAGTGATGGGAGGGAAGCATACTCCAGCGCATAAGGGAGTACCTAAGCAACAGAAAACAGAGTCACAATGAGACACACTTCAGAAAGACCAGATGTCACCAATATTGTCCCACCAGCGGTATTAATAGACCCAATTATGCTCCGGATTGACGTAAAAGATCAGTCTGACGAGAAATCAGTTCTGGAATATGAGACTCCAGCCTAAAGACCATTTCTCGTTTAACACAAAACGAAGCTGGAACAGGTCCAGTGACGTGTCACCAGACTAGTCCTAGACCTAAGAGGTATGAGTTACGAGGAAAGACGAAATAAATTGAATCACGTGTAACTGGTAGAGAAGCGAAATTAAAGACATGATCTCCACATACAAAATACTCTGGGCAGACTAGTGTGCATAGCACACGATCACCGGAACACACAGGAACATATTGAGCCACAGAGGCATTTTAAATCATTTTCTCGTTGCCAGAGTGTCGAATTTGTAACACCTTCTCTGTCAATCATAGCATCATTTACATCATCCGTCAATCACAGGTGATGATTGACAGATGGTGTAAGCTTATATGTTCCCCTTATCTGTCAATCACAGATAACTGCTCTACCCTTTATCTGTCAAAGTGGTACACCATCTCTGTCAATCACAGCATCACTTACACCATTTCTGTCAATCACACCATCTCTGTCAATCACAGCATCACTTACATCATCTCCGTCACTCACACCATCTCCGTCACTCACAAAGCGACCGTCACTCACACAGGCCCTTACAGAGAGTAACAAGGCGCCCCGCTAGGCTCCGAGATGATAGGGTCGGGCACCACCGTAGCCTGATCCCTTAACACAACAAGATGTGAAGGAGTACAGGGGGTTTTGATCCCATTATTCACGATCTAATCCCCTTGATGATGGGTAATGTCGAGTGTCAACACCGCCAGATGAGTCGGTTCCCCAGTCTATAGCCTCTGGCAGCGGCCGCCACATCCCACCTGTTAAGTTCCCGCCCATATAAATCTGGCGCTCTAGCAGGTGTTTGTCACCCTAAGGGGGGTCGAGTCTGTCCCCTGGTGAACCGTTCCGACACCTGTCGATCATCCAGCTGTCTAGGACAAACAGCTTGTCGAGTAAGCAGTTGTTTAACCCATATTAAGTTCGACGCTGTTTTTTTTTCTGTGTCGATGGTCATCTACGTTCAGTGCGAGAATTATATGAGGACACACACACACGCGCGCGCGCACACACACACACGCGCGCGCGCACACACACACACACACACACACACACACACACACACACACACACACACACACACACACACACACACACACAGTTGAGAGGCTGAACCAAAGAGCCAAAGTTCAGGCCCCGCAAGCACAAATAGATGAGTACATACACACACACACACACACACACACACACACACACACACACACACACACACACACACACACACACACACATACACACACACACACACACACACACACACATACATTTTCAATGAGTACAGTGACTACAATACTGAAAGCTATGATGTACAGTGACTTACACCGAGCAATAGTGATTGAGTATAATGATATAACGGTGCTGATAGTGAAAAAAAATATAGTGGCCGGTTGACGTTGATGGTGAAGCGGCCTAGTGGGTCACTATTGTTACGCGGAGAATTTTGGTAAAGATATTGACCATCTGTCTCTGGTAATCCGATCAATTGGTAGTTCCAGAAACTTCCGTGTGTGTGTGTGTGTGTGTGTGTGTGTGTGTGTGTGTGTGTGTGTATTCACGTAGTTGTTCTTGCGGGGGTTGAGCTCTGCTCTTTCGGCCCGCCTCTATGCTGTCATTCAACTGTAACTAACTACTAACTAACTAATATCCCTCCCCCCCCCCCCCCACACACACACACCCCAGGAAGCAGCTCCACAACAGCTGTCTAACTCCCAGGTACCTATTTACTGCTAAGTAACAGGAGCATCAGGGTGAAAGAAACTGTCCATTTTTTTTTCTGCCGGCCCCGGGAATCGAACCCCGGTCCACATGACTACATATCAAGCGTGCTGTCCACTCAGCCACCGGCCCCACGTGTGTGTATGTATGTATGTATGTGTGTTTGTTTGTGTGTATGTGTATGTGTGTGTGTTTGTATGTATGTGAGAGTTAAAATAAAGAATTCGTTAATTCCAAAGAAACTATCACTTCAATAACTGACTAAAACAATATTGCAATAAATATCCCATAATAATAATAATAATAAATTAATTTCATTAAATTAATTTTAATTACAAAATTTAAAAAAATCTAAAATAATAAGAATGACAATAATTCTTTCCCCCCCCCCCCCCCCTTGGAGCAGGAATCAACACCAACAAGTGCCGATCCCTCCCCTGATATATAATATATAGCTAAAAGCCGCTTATTATATATTATAGCGAACGTTCGAACGCTGTTTTTTGAAACAATATGTTTGGATGCTGTAGTCCCCCCCCCACCCTGGGCGATTTTGGCGGGAATGGATGGTGGTTCAAACTGGGCGATTTTGGCGGGAAATGACGAGTGCTGTTCAGTTTGATATATTAAAGTCAGCACAGATTATTATTATTATTATTATTATTATTATTATTATTATTATTATTATTATTATTATTATTATTATTATTATTATTATTATTTATCCTTTGCAAATATTTTGCACTGGAAATTTTTTGTATATTGTAATATTTTGTACTTTGGCGTAACTATAACTTTCCTTTTGACGTTTTTATTATATTTATCAGTTTGATATTAATCAAATTATTATAATAATAATAATAATATTAATTCACTATTACCACCTTCTTCACTGTCGTCTCTCTCACCATCATCTTCGTCATTATTACTGAGTATCGACGGAAAAAAAAATAAAAACAAAAAAAAAACATTTAACATTATTGAAGCACAAAATGGTCTCTGGCAATAATGGTAGACTACAAACGACCCTGTTCCCTCCCCGACAGGTTGTTAAGGTGCGATAACTGCCCTTGTTAGCAGTTTGCATAATTCGCTCTTGGGTCTTGCATAAATATTTATTTGAATTTGCATAAATGGTGCGAGGGGGTAAAAATTTGTTAGGAAATTTTAATTTGGCAAACAAGTGAGATATTTATAAATAAATGAATCAGAGGGGGGGGGGGAATAAACATTAAACGAGCCCGTGTTGGAATGATTAAGTCGGCGCCGAACGAGCAGAGTCCTTTAAAAACACGACACAAATTAAATACTAACCCTTCAGGGCTAAACAAACCTCGCCAATCTATAATATCATCACTAGCCCTCTCTCTCTCTCTCTCTCTCTCTTCCCCCCTTCTAAAAAAAAAGGAGAGAAAGCGGGTAGAGGGAGAGAGAGGAGAATTGATTGGGGCATGACGTAATAGGATAAAGAACAAATAGGTCCGTAGCCCCACTCATAGCTTTTTAGCCCCTCTCAGAGAGGGCGAGGCTTTGTGCTGGCGCCCACTAGACAACATGGCGCCACCCACGCCCCATCTGGCGCCGCCTGATCTCCACCACTCTCCCACAAGTTAATATCGATCACTAATATATATATATATGTATATATATATATATATATATATATATATATATATATATATATATATATATATATATATATATATATATATATATATATATATATATATATATATATATATATAGTTCTCCGGTGATTATATCAAGACCCGGACAACGTAAATTGTTAATCAGTTAGGCCTAGTTGTAACTATGCCAGGAAGGATTGAGGAATCATCAAGGTATTTAAGTAACGTCAAGCTCAAGTCAAGTTAGTTTTGTGTGTAAAATTATGATTACAAAAATTGTTGCGTATTCTGTCTTGAAATTAAGTATTTTCGTAATCCATACATTGAAATGTTCATTTTTTTCTTTTTTTGCGAAATTCAACATGTTAGGCATCTAGGGACGACTTGCGAGCGCACGCACGCACGCACACACACACGCACACACACACACACACACACACACACACACACACACACACACACACACACACACACACACACACACACACACACACACACACACACACACACACACACAAGCTGAGACACTTGTCCCAGCTTGTCTATTTCTAAACCACTACCTGACTGCTAGTACTCCAAAATCCTTCACCACCTCGCTGCTGCAAGGACAGCAGTCAGGAGAGTCCGCGTGAAAGGAACAGCAATGCTGCACTGTAATCAGCGAGGTGTCCCCCCAACACAGCTCAAGCAGCAGCCTTGTGTACCTTCTCTCCCTGGAGACAAACCAGCAGATTAATTAAACTTAACAAACGCCTTCAACTGAGTCAAAAGAAAAGTGGTTATCAAAGCTGTTCAGGAACACTCCCCTGAGCATTCTTCCCGGTGCTTCAGAAGGAGGCAACACAGACTCAATGCTCCTGTTTAGTGAGCACAAAGTCACCTCAGCCGGGAGGAGAATTCCCTCCCCCCTTGCGTCTTTTCTCTTCTGCACAGCGGTTCCTGAGATCACGAGCAGATTGGCCAGCGAACTCAACATCTGGTTCCTGGATGTTGAGGAACCAACATCCAGGAACGGCATTCTGAAAGGCCTTGGGCCTCGTCTTCATTCCTGTCAAGTGTGAATTGATTTCATCCAACGAGGAAATCATTAATGCGTTGAAATCAGCCTTACCGAAGCCTCCGTCATTATGCCCACTACTTGGAGCACCTTTGATTGAAACAGAGAATAGGGGACTTGGATGCTCCAAAACTAACTACACTGTCAGGCTCACTGGGACACTACCAGATTGGAAAAGATTATCTCAGTAATGCATGAAATTCCATCTAAGATAAACAAAGCCCGTCTCCCTAGCAGCAAAAGCTCCCTATGCGTGGGATTTTTTATTCGCTATTCCTCAACTCCACCCCCTGGACTGGTGTAGCTCTTTGCCTTAACACCCCTTAACTTAAACAAACACAGGCGAATCTGCATGAATTCATCACCAGATCAACAAGGCCACCACGGTGTAAATATGTTGCAAAGCAAAGAGGAAGAATGAAAAAGAAAGAGATGGATGCCATGCAACATCATCAAAAGACCCCTAGTCACAGCCTATTGCAACCATACACACACTCAACTCTCCTTCTAAGGGTCACAATGCTTCCCTGGCTGCATGGTCTGCTGCTAGTATGAAACTACACATGCGTCTCGACCATGTTGGTATATACACCTGCCAGCAATATAGTGCAAATATAATTTTCTGCATCTATTTGTCTCTTTTTAGATGCAGAAAAGCTTCAAAATATAGAGGACTGGCACATTGCAACAGTTGCATTCTGTTCGGCTCGGAAATCCTAGGCTAACAGGGGGGGAAATATTCAATAAAACTTCACAAAGAGCTAGCCAATAAGGATAATTAATAAGACTAAGCACAATGAGACTAAAGTTGGAAAAACAAACAGAGAACGACAGACATACGGAGAGATGGAAACCAAAATACAGAACGAGGGAAAAATACACAGGAGAAAAAGGGAACAGGATAAACTTGGAAGAGGTAGACAGAATCAGAAGAAAGAAACAAGTAGACAAAGATAAACAATGCGAGAGTCAAATTTTTGAGTGAAAGAAAATGAAAGAGGAAAGTTACTCTACTCTAAGAATAATCTGTTGTGCGTTACATGACAATTAACAACTTTCTCTTATAATTAACTTTCTAAACAATATAACAATTTTCTAAGTAACACTCTAAGCAATATAACAGCGTTCTTAGAAATATAGCAACTTTCTAAGTAATATAACCCTTTCTCCTAAGCAGCATAATAACCAATAATAATTCTAACTCTTGCCTAGGCTTCCCACTCTCTGTCCCGTGAAATTGTTGTCTTAAAAGAAAAAAACTTTACTTGTACATAAATCCTGGTGTTAAATTCTGGAAATAATATGAGGTATATCATAACAAAACATGGAAGGGATCCCTGGACTTTCGAGTCGATAAACTATATACTAAAGACAGGACTTAGAGAATTATTATGGGTGTAGAGCTGCTTGTTTTGACCATGACTCGGCCTTTGTGTAGAAAAAAGTGGAGAGGTTGTCACGTGATACCATGTCATGTCACGTCATTGTTGGCATGGTGTATATATATATATATATATATATATATATATATATATATATATATATATATATATATATATATATATATATATATATATATATATATATATATATATGAATTGGAGAATTGATTTCAAAAATGAATTTTGGAGAATTGATTTTTCAATTACCATCAACAGTGAAAAGTAACATAAGAAAGATCGAGAAAATTCGTGTTAGAATTATTAATGTTACTTTTTCGGTCATATTTAATAATATATGTCTACAGGAAACACTGCTACCAATATATATATATATATATATATATATATATATATATATATATATATATATATATATGCCAACATAAACATAAAACTGATCCAATATTGTAGCGTGCATATATTGGTAGCAGTCTTTCTTATAGACATATATTATTGAATATGACAGAAAGGGCGATATATCAATATCGGAAGTTGAGAAATGAACTTTTCAAGGTTTATTTTACAATTTTATTAAGACCTGACGCTAAGAGATGTGTCTCGTTAACCCGTGTTAGTATTATCAATGACAGAGTTCGGAGTTCGAATGGTTACCAAGTGATTGGTTGATTGATTGATTGATGATTCAGCCACCACAAGAGGTGGCACGGGCCCGTAGGTGGTAGATTTGTTTTTTTGGGATATTCCTGCAAGGGTCTAAGCCTCTGGCTGGCCCCACTAAGTGTTACTTGCTTCTGTTTTACTTAGGCGGAGTGTGAGTATTTATGACTCGTGTGGTCGCTTCAGTACGATTATGTCCCCGTGTGTTTAACAACGTCTTCTGCTCTGTTGATTCTAAGGTGAAATCTTATTGGGTTTGTAACTGTGCACTGTGTTAGATAATGTTCCAGTGGTCTGTCGGGCATTTCTCCACAGTGCTGACATTTCCTCTCATCTACCGGAACCTGTAAGCCTATTTCCCATGCACATGGGTATCCAAGCCTGATGCGATGTAAGTGTACTTCTGTTGTTCTACTGCTCCCTTTCATCAAACTAAGTGGTTCGTAGTTGGTTGAATTCTTGTACCAACCCGCAGATCCTGATGTTTCAACTGCTGTGTTGTGGTCACTGTACATCTTTTGTATTGCTCTATTTCGAATTACTTTCTGAATCTGTGATAGAATCTGTGTTATGTAAATGTTGTTTGGAGTGGATGTGGTCTTTGGTCGTGTAATATCTTGAAGGGTCTCTGGGCATGTCTTTAGCCCGCCGGTTACAAAGGTGTTGTTGTTGTTATAGATTCAGCTACTCAGAACAAGTTCCAAGTAGCACGGGCTATGGTGAGCCCGTAGTGGACTTACCTGGCACAGGAGCGGTGCTGTGAGGTTGTTGTTGATGATGATGATGAAGATTAAGCCCCCCAAAAGGTGGCACGGGCATGAATAGCCCGTGAGGTTGTTGTTGTTGTACTGCCGGAGATATAGCCGAGGATGAGGTGAAGGTGAAGCACCTCAATTATGGGTCAATATTGACCCATAATTGGAACCCTGGAAACACAAACCGAAACTGTCTCTATTTTCCGCTTGTTACAACTTGTAATAAAGTTGTTACATCTTGGCTTAACGTGTTTATGACGTATTAGAACGGTGTTACAACTTGCTATATTGGTTGTTATAACTGGTTAGGTGGTGTTAAAACTTGTTCGAACGTTGTACCAACGTCGTAGTTTCGGTGTGTGTTTGGAGGGTAGGCCCATTGCAGCTTTCTAATACTTGCCAATACCAAGTCCACGCAAATACTTTTATGATTAAATACATAGGCATAATTTGCGTCAGACATTCAGACAAATCAAGGTTACAAATAATGATTTGTCACAGTCTTGATGCAAAGGTCGGCCGGGGACTTGTGATTCTGTGGTCCAGGGTTCGATCCCGGGCGCCGGCGAGAAACAATGTGCAGAATTTCTTTCACCCTATGCTCGTGTTACCTAGCAGTAAAATAGGTACCTGGGTGTTAGTCAGCTGTCACGGGCTGCTTCCTGGGGGTGGAGGCCTGGTCGAGGACCGGGCCGCGGGGACACTAAAGCCCCGAAATCATCTCAAGATAACCTCTCAAGAAGGTTACAGTCTTGATGCAAAATTCTTAAATCTTTCCAGAATATCGTCAATCTTTACGACAATAAAGAAAAAAGGTGGATGTTGTCGACCAGTTGTGTTGATATTAAAGAAAACGAAGGATTCATTATAATTCAATGGATGACTAAATTGCTATTTGCTCCTCACCTGGCTCGCAATAAGAAATTTACCTGAAATTACCTGAGCGGTCATTATCTCTCTAGTGGCCTCGACGAGGACAGGAAGCCGGCGTCTTGTCAAGGGGTCCCCCTCATTTGTCCTGATGATTTTATTGAACTAGCTTTTGAAATTAACAGTGTTTGAGTAGGAGCCATGAAGGGGATTCGATCCCACACACTGGGTACTCCCAAGCACACGCCCCTACAACACTAGACTACGACATGGTCAAAACCACTGCAACCTGGGATTGAATCCCAGGTTGCATTATTATTATTGCAGCAAAATTCTATATTCCTTTACCGACAATTCAACTAGATTTCCTCGGACGAAGCATTAGATGTGGGGAACAATGTATACACAGACCAGGACGAAAGCCACATTAAACAATTTACCGAAATCGGAATAAATATGTCGAGCTGCCGAGAGAGTAAAAAAAAAATACTGGTCTGCTCGGAGGCCGGCAATCAATCGGCGCCGGAAAACTGATTATTGGAGATTTTGTGTCCGGATAAAGTGCATCTGCTTGATTGCGCTTGCTGCCGGGGTTTGAAAAATTCTTGCCGGTCTTGATCATCCTGCGCTTCGTATTCCAACCTGACATTCTCTCTCCGGGTTCCCGCGGGATCATATTTTGGCGCGCGGCAGCGAAACTTTTTGTCTCCGTGAAATTATTGTTGCCATGTGCGGTTGGTCGCTCCCTGCATGCAGGAGGACTTCGCATATTTCTCTTTATTATGAGCCGCATTATGGCAACAAAATAAATAACAATAATGGATATTCAGCTTATCTACAGCTCCCCACCCCCACCCCACCCCCCCTCCCTCAAGATTAACTTATCAAACGGGAGCCAGATTCACGAAAGCACTGACGAATCTGTACATCTTTTCTCATTCTTTGGCGGTTTTGTTTACAATTATTAAACAGTTAATGAGCTCCGAAGCTCCAGGAGGCTGTTTATAACAATAACAACAGTTGAATGGGAAGTTTTCATGCTTGTAAACTGTTTAATAAATGTAACCAAAGCCGCCAAAGATTGAGGAAAGATGTACACGTTCGTAAGTGCTTTCGTGAATCTGGCCCTGGGAAGGTGAGGGACTATCGTACGTAATGTTCCGTTTTCACGAACTGCAGGGACAGTCTCTCACTCACTCCAGTACTCACCACCACCTTGCTGCCGTATTCCTGTCCATTGTCTTACCTTAAATTAGATATAATTTTGAAAAAAAGAGCTGCAGATCTATTCAAAAGCAAAGTTAATATAGTTGGCCCACTACCGTACATGCAGACTTTCCAACACACGAAGAGGTTATGGGTCTATATATATATATATATATATATATATATATATATATATATATATATATATATATATATATATATATATATATATATATATATATTGCACAAAGTTCACAAATTACATATCAAACGTCCGTACACGTCCCTCCTTCAAGGTCTAACTACCAAGCAAGAGGTGGAATATGTCACAACCGGATACAGATGCACAGCACACCAATTTCGACGTTTTTCCCATCTGACATACGCAACACTGTATTGCATTTTAGCAACATCCTGGCGACCAAATCCGAGTCAATACAACCATTCAAAAATCTTGTAAATTTGCTAAAACACACAATAGTATTTATTGTATAATAATGAATCACGCGCGTTCACATTTAAATGAACGTGAATGGTGCAATTCTAGCTTGTTAACTTCAAGGTAACTCTAATGACGTGTAAAAAAAAAAATCAAATTGTGTAGACCTAAGTGACTGTATTGCGTAGGCCTAAGTGACCGCATCGGCCGCCGAATGAAAGTGGAAGAATCACTTCCTTAGATTCGATCTAATCATTAACAGAAGAACAGAGTTGACCAGTGTAAATAAGACTACAAACCACGTGGTCCTGAACGACTATACAACCATCCTGTGTGATGGGGGATGTTTTGGCATCACTCTTCACACAGACTATGTAACCCTCCATATAGTCCAGGGTAGCTAGGGGGACCCTGCTGCTTGGGTAACAGCTTCTTCCCCGTATCAACCTACCCTGGCTTCGCGCCCTGGAAAGGCCACTCCAGATCGACAACTAGAGCGCAATACGTATATATATATATATATATATATATATATATATATATATATATATATATATATATATATATATATATATATATATATATACGCTGGCAAATTATTTTAGCCCTGGACGATATCCGTGATTAACTACAGTTAATCTTTGAGTGAGTAAGCTGTTGCGGTGGCCCAAACGACCTCTCCAGGAACTTAAGGGCTTAAGCTTGATAGGGCTTAAGCCTAATTGCCAGCTCTCAGCCCACACGTTAAGTTCCCAGCTTAGTGAACGGCAGCGTCTTGAAGCAGTCTTATAAACGACACATTTGTCCAAGTCTTAACATTACGGGCTATTCATGCCCGTGCCACCTCTTGGGTGGCTTAATCTTTATCACTCAGTCATCAGGTCTTTACATGTCATATCTTTATTGATGACGCGAGGCTAGTTCTGTCTTGTCTTGGTAGATGGGTTTCTAGATATCATATTGATTGATATCTACGACCCATAGCCTTCCAGATATCATATTGATTGATATCTACGACCCCTATCCATTTAGATATTATATTGTCTGACATTTACGACTCCTAGCCTTCCAGACATCATTTGGGTTAATATAGACCAGAAGGATGCCACCAAACAACTTACATAGCTGAGGGGCATGAGCTTCAAGGACAGACGTCACTGCACGAGAAAAGAAAACGGGAGATATGATTACCATATACAAAATACTTAGGGGAGGGAGGGAAGTTACAATTTGACAAAGAAGCACCAGGGATATTAAAAAACTGTATTTTTTTAGCGAATTTTAAAGAAGAGGACTGAGGACATTGGCAATGATGGTGGTGATGACAATGGCTGTGATATTATAGGTAGTTGTGGTGGTGGTGGTAGTGGTGGTGGTGGGGGTTGTGGTGGTGGTGGGGGGTAAGGAAAGGGGGGAGGGAGGGGGAAGGAGGAGGGGTATGACAGCAACACAAAAGGAGTATTGGTTGGAGAGACGGGCCAGAGTCAATATTGGTTCGTCATTACTGCCACTACCCTCCCCCCCTCTCCCCTACCCTTCCCTAACACCCCCCCCCCCCCCCGTACCACCACAACTACCACCATCACCACAACTACCGTTGTAGCAGCAGCAGTAGGGTGGGGGGGGAGGGGAATCGCACAGGGAAGGTTTGGGTTTATTTAAATAACTTGGAGGGTAGCCGGCTGTGCCCGGGTCTCTAGTTTCCACTCCTTTCCATTCCTCCTCTCCCCCCCACTCCCTCTCTCTCCCAATCACCCCACTCCCCGCTCTCATCTCTCTTTCCCTACCCCCTCTCCAACTTTCTCCCCCTCTCCATCTCTTCTCTCCTATCCTCTACCCCCTTTCCATCTCTCTCTCTTCCACTCTCCTCCCTCTCCCACCATCTTCCCCCCCCCCCTCTCTTTCACCTCTCCTCCTCTTCTACCCTTTTTCCCCCTCTCCACCTATCTCGCCCTCTCTCCTTCCCTCTCTTCAAACGTTCCCCTCCACCACGTCTGTCTATATCTGTCTGTCTCATGTTTTCTGTTTGTCTTCCTGTCTCTACGCTGGTGTCTGTACAGGCCTAATTCTGCTGTCTGTCTCTCCTTTTGTCTGTATCTATTTGTATGTCTGTCTGTGTCCCTTTCTCATTCTGTCTGTTTCATTTTGTCTTTTTGCTATCTGTCTCTGTCTCTCCATGTTATAAAAGTAATCAAATACGACTCCTACCTACCATTGGCGTTCCTACCATATATTCTCCTCCTACCATTGGCGTTCCTACCATATATTCTCCTCCTACCATTGGCGTTCCTACCATGTATCCTCCTACCATTGGCGTTCGGGTGGTCCGCCTGAGGGTGGGGGGGCCTTGTGGCGGGAAATATTAAAAAATATAATAGTTACCCATTTGCTATAAGAAAGTGGGGCGGCTTGAGAAAGCATGGGAAACCGAGGGAGGATCGTCTGTTTTCTTCTACTGTCGCCAAAGTATGACTATTAGAACATTTATGCTAATATCCCTGATATTAGTGATTATTGTTGCATATTACTATAAGAAAAGTCAAATTTATTAATGGTTTGTTTTTTTAAATATTTAGATAGGTGTCGCTGGCGGGCAATCGTCATGGGGGTCAAAATAAAACACTGACAAATCAAATATATAAAATATTTTATAACACAGATATAAAATATAATATAAAATATTATAATTTTAAAATATTTTAATATAAATTAACACAAATATAAATATAAGTATCCAAATATATATTAAATGATGAGACAAACTCTATACATAGTTTCAAGAGTAGATATGGTAAGAAGCAAGCCAGTCGAGAGCCATTGTAATGGGCGTCTGAAAGGCGGTGCCCAGGAGCTAATGATCGCTCTATACACACATATATGTAAGTGAGTACCACATATGCACGCACATGTACTGAAACTAAACGCACATAAACTCACCAAAAATCAGAGCTTGAATACTTTTCAAATATTTAAAACCCAGGGGCCGTTGGTCGACCAAAGAGGCAGAAACCGTTTTTGGTGAATAATTCCCGCCACTGGGCGAGGCGGTGTCTGATTGGTCGAGAGTGTGACCGACGGAGCCAATAACATGCATCATTTACCTCGTATATGTCTTTAGACAGTCACGGACGAGTTAAGGAGAGTTTGCAATAGTTTAGGTTATACCAGGATATGTTATGTATATAATGCAATATACATATAAATATGATATATATTATACCAGGAGGTGGTACACGACTATACTGTGGGAGGGGATATACTGGGATAGGCGACAAGGGATATTCTGGGATGGAAGACTTGGGATATATATTTTCTACATTTCGTCCCCATCTCTTCAATTACAAATTTGTTAATTGTGTTTGTCTATTATCGTGAATTATATCTACCTAATTAGTAATTATCAGGAATAAACACAGTAGCTTCGTGGTAGAAAGTTTATTTCAAATATAAATAATAATCATGCCACATTATGGTTAATAAAAGGATAATTACAACATTGAATTTTATTACATAATTGAGGATCTTGGTATAATAAGTATAATTAAACCTAATTATATATTTACAACTCTTTAAAGTCACAAAAAAACTAATTTGTTGGCAACTTTAGCTTGTTGAGCTTTGGTAAATATTTTTATCCCGTGAATATTAAAAAAAAAACATTTTGTAATAGTTTTTTTATGTGGGTGGGTTGCGGGGAGGGGGGGAGGTGGTTAATAATTGTTTGGTTCACCCAGATTTTTCTTAATTGTTTCTTGTTTGTGTTGGGTCATTGGAGGCTTGATCTTGATCCAGCATCTCTGGTAGTTAGGTTCTTCATCTCGTTCCGGGAGATGAAGTGAGGCTTATGGCGATGTGTTTGCTGCTTCGGTAGTCTCTATTGTGTGTGTGTGTTTTTGTTCTCTCTCTCTCTCTCTCTCTCTGTTGTGTGTGTGTGTGTGTGTTTTTGTTCTCTCTCTCTCTCTCTCTCTCTCTCTCTCTCTCTCTCATCTCTCTCTCTCTCCTCTCTCTCTCTCTCTCTCTCTCTCTCTCTCTCTCTCTCTCTCTCTCTCTCTCTCTCTCTCTCCCTCTCTCCCTCTCTCCCTCTCTCGCTCTCTCTGTTGTGTGTGTGTGTGTGTGTGTGTTTTATGTCCTGTTGTGTGTGTGTGTGTGTGTGTGTGTGTGTGTGTGTGTGTGTGTGTGTGTGTGTGTGTGTGTGTGTGTTATACCTTGTTGCCCATGTCCTGTTAAATCGTGTTGCCCATGTCCTGTTGTGTGAACTTGCACAGCAAGAAACGTTATGCACAAGACCTCTAAACATTATCCTCAAGCTTTATCTTGCCCACAACAGCCTGCTTGACCAGACCATCAACCACGGGGAACCCTGCCCCCCCCCCCACCCTCCCCTCCCCCACCCCGCAATCAAAGCAAGATGGCGCCCCTGTTAGATCCAACGTACATTATGCAGTTCAATTTTTAGTCACCATACTATAGAATGAACATCAATTCATTATAAAAATGTACAGAGAAAGATGAAAAAAATTTAACCCTTTAAAGAGTAAGGGGGTGACATGAATGGTGTAAAATATATATATACATGAAGAATACATATGAATGAAAGGTGCAAATGAATAAGGTACTCAATATATTAATATAAAAACACGAATCATTGGATACAAATGTTATACGTTTAATTCAGGGGAAAATTCAGGTAAAGGACGGTTCGGAAATATGGGTGTTGATTTATGGAACAAATTATCGGGTAACAGATCGCTGGATTGTTTCGAGCGAAGGACAGACAGATATAGGAGTCAGTTTGGGTGGTTATAAACCAGAGGCGTCCTCGCATGGGTCAATATAAGGCCTTCTGCAGTTTCCTTAAATTTGTGTTCTTAGGTCTGTTCTTGTGTTCCTTATGATATACTTGTGTTTCTAGGATATACTTGTGGTTCTTAGGATATACTTGTGGTTCTTAGGATATACTTGTGTTTCTAGGATATACTTGTGCCCCTAGGATATGTGTTAAACCCTTTTGTGCATGAAATAAACTAATATTGACAGATGAGACGATATAATTTGTCACGTATTCTGATATATATATATATATATATATATATATATATATATATATATATATATATATATATATATATATATAAATTTCTTCTCCTTAGACAAGTAACCTGTGTAAAGAAACTGCTTGTTACAGCGACCGTGACACCTTGGACACCTGTGTGGGGACACTGGACACTTGGGTGGGGGGGACACTGGACACATGTGTGAGGACACTGGACACTTGGGTGGGGGGGACACTGGACACATGTGTGAGGACACTGGACACTTGTGTGAGGACACTGGACACATTGTGTGAGGACACTGGACACATGTGTGAGGACACTGGACACATGTGTGAGGACACTAGACACATGTGTGAGGACACTGGACACATGTGTGAGGACACTAGACACATGTGTGAGGACACTGGACACTGGACACATGTGTGAGGACACTGGTCACATGTGTGAGGACACTGGACACATGTGTGAGGACACTGGTCACATGTGTGAGGACACTGGACACATGTGTGAGGACACTGGACACTTGTGTGAGGACACTGGACACATGTGTGAGGACACTGGACACATGTGTGAGGACACTGGACACATGTGTGAGGACACTGGACACATGTGTGAGGACACTGGATACTTGTGTGAGGACACTGGACACATGTGTGAGGACACTGGACACTTGTGTGAGGACACTGGACACATGTGTGAGGACACTGGACACTTGTGTGAGGACACTGGACACATGTGTGAGGACACTGGACACATGTGTGAGGACACTGGACACATGTGTGAGGACACTGGACACATGTGTGAGGACACTGGATACTTGTGTGAGGACACTGGACACATGTGTGAGGACACTGGACACTTGTGTGAGGACACTGGACACATGTGTGAGGACACTGGACACATGTGTGAGGACACTGGACACTTGTGTGAGGACACTGGACACATGTGTGAGGACACTGGACACATGTGTGAGGACACTGGACACTTGTGTGAGGACACTGGACACATGTGTGAGGACACTGGACACATGTGTGAGGACACTGGACACATGTGTGAGGACACTGGACACATGTGTGAGGACACTGGTCACATGTGTGAGGACACTGGACACATGTGTGAGGACACTGGACACATGTGTGAGGACACTGGACACATGTGTGAGGACACTGGACACATGTGTGAGAACACTGGACACTTGTGTGAGGACACTGGACACATGTGTGAGGACACTGGACACTTGTGTGAGGACACTGGACACATGTGTGAGGACACTGGGCACATGTGTGAGGACACTGGACACTTGTGTGAGGACACTGGACACATGTGTGAGGACACTACACACATGTGTGAGGACACTGGACACATGTGTGAGGACACTGGACACATGTGTGAGGACACTGGTCACATGTGTGAGGACACTGGACACATGTGTGAGGACACTGGACACATGTGTGAGGACACTGGACACATGTGTGAGGACACTGGATACTTGTGTGAGGACACTGGACACATGTGTGAGGACACTGGACACTTGTGTGAGGACACTGGACACATGTGTGAGGACACTGGACACATGTGTGAGGACACTGGACACTTGTGTGAGGACACTGGACACATGTGTGAGGACACTGGACACATGTGTGAGGACACTGGACACATGTGTGAGGACACTGGACACATGTGTGAGGACACTGGTCACATGTGTGAGGACACTGGACACATGTGTGAGGACACTGGACACATGTGTGAGGACACTGGACACATGTGTGAGGACACTGGACACATGTGTGAGGACACTGGACACTTGTGTGAGGACACTGGACACATGTGTGAGGACACTGGACACTTGTGTGAGGACACTGGACACATGTGTGAGGACACTGGGCACATGTGTGAGGACACTGGTCACATGTGTGAGGACACTGGACACATGTGTGAGGACACTGGACACATGTGTGAGGACACTGGACACATGTGTGAGGACACTGGACACATGTGTGAGGACACTGGACACTTGTGTGAGGACACTGGATACATGTGTGAGGACACTGGACACATGTATGAGAACACTGGACACTTGTGTGAGGACACTGGATACATATGTGAGGACACTGGACACATGTGTGAGGACACTTGACACATGTGTGAGGACACTGGACACATGTGTGAGGACACTGGACACATGTGTGAGGACACTGGACACATGTGTGAGGACACTGGGCACATGTGTGAGGACACTGGACACTTCATCTCTCTCATACTTGACGTGTGAATGACGAAAGAATAACAGGACCTCCGGGCTAGTGCAAACGGCTCACACCGACCTGACCCCGAGTTCGATTCTCGGGCAGGGCGAGACGTTTGGACACCTCTCCTTGAACCTGACGCATCTATTCACTCGGCGGTAAATAGATATCCTGGAGTATAGGCGACTATTGTGGGATGAATCGTAGGCCCTAAAGAGCCCCCCCCCTCAATAGACCGGACAAAGTTCCATTGTTCCGTAAGTGGAATTGAAGGCAGTTGATTGCAAGAGCATCAATAAGGAGGATTTAGGAAAGTCTTCCATCCTTCCATAAGGATGCCTATGTCTTCCACTCAGGATTTTCACTCCTCGTCCAAAATATCGAGGGCTTTCTTAAACATGCTCATGAGGGCGTCCTTGGAGAGGGCGTCCCCACGCGTCTTATCCTTAGCGTGGGAGGCGCAGGTGGCGCCCCCGTCCTTCATGACAGAGGTCTCCATGGCCTCCAGCGAGGCCACACACTGCTTCAGCAGCGTGATCCGCCCCTCCTGGTCCTCACAACTCAGGTGGTCATACGCCGTCTGAGGCACGGGGCTCGAAGAACCACCTACGGTTCTCTCTGGGGCCGCGCGAGGCTCCTTGGGTTCTGTCCTGGGCGGGATCTTGAAGAGGGAGGTGTAATCCAGGGTCAAAAGATCGAGGCGGGGATACAGGAGGTCGCTGATGTCAGGGTGACTCTTCCTGGCGACCGCTTCGCCCTCTGCTGCTTCTGATTTTCCTGCTGAAGTGAGTGTTCCTCCTGCGCTCAGGGAGGTGTACAGCTTCGGCCTGTCTGTCTTCTTACCCGAGCTCCTGGTGCTGGTGACAGGGGAGACGGGTTGGTCTGTCAGTTTTCCGTCATACTCTACTTGACGGTTCATATCTTCGACCTGTTGAAGTTTTGTACAGTAGTTTAGAGATCAATATCAGGAAATAATGTTTGCCTTTATTAAACAAGCAATATTTATAGTTCAATTAAACACGTACTGAGCCACACTCACACACACTCACACACACACACTCACACACACACACACACACACACACACACACACACACACACACACACACACACACACACACACACACACACACACACACACACACACACACACACACACACACACACACACAGGGGCATCAGGGTGAAAGAAACTGTGCCCATTTGTTTCCGCCTCCGGCATGGATCATATCCGGAAACTTAGGACTACGAATACCGAGCGCTGTCTACTCAGCCGCCAAGTCCCTGAAACTGTCAATGAGTGTCACCACTCTTAAGAGAGAGAGAGAGAGAGAGAGAGAGAGAGAGAGAGAGAGAGAGAGAGAGAGAGAGAGAGAGAGAGAGAGAGAGTGAGAGAGCACTAGAGCGCTCTCTCTCTCTCTCTCTCTCTCTCTCTCTCTCTCTCTCTCTCTCTCTCTCTCTCTCTCTCTCTCTCTCTCTCTCTCTCTCTCTCTCTCTCTCACTCTCTCTCTCTCTCTCTCTCTCTCTCTCTCACTCTCTCTCTCTCTCTCTCTCTCTCTCTCTCTCTCTCTCTCTCTCTCTCTCTCTCTCTCTCTCTCTCTCTCTCTCTCTCTCTCTCTCTCTCTCTCTCTCTCTCCCTCTCTGAGCCAGTACAATACCTCATGCAGGAGGGAGTTCGCGGTGGCCTGGGCCAGGGTGGCGTGGTCCAGATGGGCCACCAGCCGCCTCCTGAGGGAGGTGGAGGCGCGGTCCAGCTGCTCCAGGGCCTCCTTCACCTCCTGCACCTCCTCCCCGTTCTTCCTGGCCCTCACCTGCAGGAGAAGACAAGGTTATGGCCGCCTGGGTCCTCCTCCTCCGTCTCATACTCGAATTGATTCGTTTGTCATTTGTTTTTGCTTTTGTTATTTAGAAGATGAAGTGGTTAATAGTGTTTACGTGTAAACTTTATTTGTTGAGTTGTGTGTGTGTGTGAAGTTGTGCCTGTACTTGATTGTCATTGTTTTCTGATTGTTGTAATGAAATGTTATAGTTGTGTTTGTTATGTATATAGACAACTTTAAGTAATTGTTTAATTAAGGTTTAAGTTTTAAAGATTAATATGATGACAATTTATAGGAATTATTGATTATGGTGAGGAAGGATATATTATAAATTCATTGTAATCTCTCAAGTGACTATTAACAAGGAAACTTCTGACGTTGGGTTGAAATGCATAATATTCAATGGAACCAAAAAGCCTTATCAAACCTCCTTTGAGATAATTTAACATTCCCTAGGTTATAGGCAGATAACCTAGGTTATAGGTTATAGGTTCTGTATAGGCAGAACAATAAAATATATATTAATTATAATTTACACATGAGAAAATATTGTTTTCCATCACATCGTTTGTTGAAGTTGCTGGATGTGTTTGGGGGTCAGCCGCCGCTTGGACGAGCCTCGCCTGAGGATGGTTCAGGTGAAACAACGCAGCTCGCCCTCGTGATGTGTCACAACATTCAATATTAGGCGTACTAGAATGCATGACCCCCAACACAGCCTCCAAATGTCTTGGAGGCTGATTGGCTGTCGTAGACAGCCAATCAACGCATTGAAAACATCGATATTTGAGCACTGACTGGCCTCCCTGGCTATAGCCAGTCCGTCCTCATCAACAAAGGTCAAATGTTCGGTAATCCACTCCAGCTATAATCCCGCTGTTTATGAATAAAAAGGATTTACACGATTCACAAGTGGTGACAGGTGGTGGACTGACCTGTAGGAGGGTGGTGACCCTGGCGCAGGTGGTGGTGTAGGTGGTGAGGGAGGTGGCGAGGACGGCAGTGAGGTGGGTGAGGTGGTGGCCGGCACAGGTCTCCAGTGCCACGGTGTCACACTCCCGGCACCACATGCGCAGACGACTGGTTAAGAGAGTGCCACATGCGTTAAATACGTCTTACTTACTCCTTTTCCTGCCTGGGAACTACACCTTGATTTGCATCGTAATTTCCTGCCTGTCATTCATCATCATCATCATCATTATCATCATCATCATCATCATCATTATTATCATCATCATCACCTGTGTGATGCCTACTGTCCTGTCTCTCATCCGATGATTCTATCTCATGATTTTTCTATCTTAGTTTTCAATCAGACACTCTTATTGGGTCATTATTTCTCACACACATATATCTCTGTAAGTTATTCTTTCTCTCAAGCTTCCTTGATCAATATATCTCACACCATCTCTCTCACATTGACTGTTTCTCACTCCACGACCTTCTCATTATACGTTCTCCTTAATACAATGTCAATAGATTTCTAAAATAAAGACGGCAATTAACTAATAATTACTAGGGGGAAGAAATTGTGAAATAAATAAATACATTCATGCCAAACATATCGCCAAATCCCGAAGAATTTTTTCCCGAAGCCTAAAAGAAATAGAAGGAAAGTCAATCCTTGTTAACTCAATAGAACAAATCCACAAGGGCCGTGACGAGGATTCGAACTTACGTACGTCCGAGAGCATCCCAGACGCTGCCTTAATCAGTAGTCAGTCATTAGAGTCGGTAAGCTGTGTCAGACTTGTGGACGGAGGGCCCATATTGCCCCCATTTTTGAAAGAGAGAGAGACAGCTTACTGACACTTAACAACTGTCCAATTATTAAACGTCAATTAAGGGAAAGTAGGTTGAATCGGAGCAGAGACGTTTTAAACTTGATCAATACGCGGTTATCACACAAGAAACAGTATCAACTGGGTTCGCATGTAATGTGGGGGAACAAACGTACGTCAATGACTGAGACTTTAGTAACTTTAGCAGCCATGTCGATAGGTGCTAAAATAACTAAGACTAAATAGGTGCGAAAAATAACTTTAACCAGAAGAGCTAAACAGACTTTTAAAAGGAACTGGAAAATGGCAGACGCAGTTAATAGTGATAAATATAGGGATGTTAGCCTCGGTTAATAACAATAAAAAAAAGGTATCAGTATCAGGTTAACAATAAGTGATTGTGAAATTTATCTGGGAGCCATGATCCAAATCCCCCACCAAAAAAAATAAATTCATAAATTGTTTAAAACAAGGCCAATAATGTGACTATCTAGAGGAGTTAGTAATAAAAATGATACTGTTATCTCAGGGTCATATGCACTGAGTGGTGTAACCCATTTATCGATGTGTATGCACTCAGATTTGATTTTTTTTATGTTGTTGCAGCCGAAGGCGACTAGTTTATTGTGCACCCCATACTCATCCTGTGAGCGGTAGCGCAAAAAAGGGTTACAGAGAGGCACAAAAGGTTTTTTTATCAGGGTTCAACTGGGGTTTATTAGATTAATAATTTCATCTGTTCTTCGTATTTTATGATTATAATACTCACAGTTTTCTTTTGTTCTGGACAATGTTCAGGTCTATAGTTAACTTGTTGGTTGGTCACACTCACTGCCTCTCACCTGTGTCTCACTCACTGCCTCTCACCTGTGTGTGTCTCACTCACTGCCTCTCACCTGTGTGTCTCACTCACTGCCTCTCACCTGTGTGTCTCACTGCCTCTCACCTGTGTGTGTCTCACTGCCTCTCACCTGTGTCTCACTCACTGCCTCTCACCTGTGTCTCACTCACTGCCTCTCACCTGTGTCTCACTCACTGCCTCTCACCTGTGTGTCTCACTCACTGCCTCTCACCTGTGTGTGTCTCACTCACTGCCTCTCACCTGTGTGTCTCACTCACTGCCTCTCACCTGTGTGTCTCACTCACTGCCTCTCACCTGTGTGTCTCACTCACTGCCTCTCACCTGTGTGTGTCTCACTCACTGCCTCTCACCTGTGTGTCTCACTCACTGCCTCTCACCTGTGTGTCTCACTGCCTCTCACCTGTGTGTGTCTCACTGCCTCTCACCTGTGTCTCACTCACTGCCTCTCACCTGTGTGTCTCACTCACTGCCTCTCACCTGTGTGTGTCTCACTGCCTCTCACCTGTGTGTGTCTCACTGCCTCTCACCTGTGTGTGTCTCACTGTCTCTCACCTGTGTGTGTCTCACTGCCTCTCACATGTGTCTCACTCACTGCCTCTCACCTGTGTGTCTCACTCACTGCCTCTCACATGTGTGTGTCTCACTGCCTCTCACCTGTGTGTGTCTCACTGCCTCTCACATCATGTGTCTCACTCACTGCCTCTCACCTGTGTCTCACTCACTGCCTCTCACCTGTGTGTGTCTCACTCACTGCCTCTCTCATGTGTGTATCACTCACTGCCTCTCACCTGTGTGTGTCTCACTGCCTCTCACATGTGTCTCACTCGCTGCCTCTCACCTGTGTCTGACTCACTGTCTCTCACCTGGATACTCCTTTGGCTTTCTTCCTACCGGACTCAATAAGGCTGACAAGGTAGAAGTTCTGGGAGAGTCCGCTAGGTGGCACCAGCGTCACCAGCCGGCACTCTGGGCACGAGAGCTCTCCCTGTGGACACAAGCACGTGATGGTGAGTCCCCTTCACTCTCACCACGTCTCACATTCACTCTCACACCACGCCTCACCTTCACTCTCTCTCTCCCTCTCTCTCTTTCTCCTACTCACCACATCCTTGCTGTTGATCCTGTCCGTCTTGCTAGGATGGACCTTGATGAGCTTGGGCAGGCAGACGCGGCAGACACTGTGGTGGCAGGCGAGGAAGAGAGGTTCCCGCCCTCCCTGCTTCTCTGTCTGGTACTCCTCCAGGCACACGGGACAGCTGAGCAGGTCGTGGAGCTCCTGGTGGTGCAGCCTCCCAGAGGATAACAGGGCGCTGCTGCTGCTGCTGCTGCTGCTGCTGCCGCTGCTGCCCACCGGACTACACGAAGTGGAGGTCGACATGCCGCTTCCCTGCGAGGCAGAACAGCTGATGTCATTGACATTTTTGAGGGAGAAACTGTTTTGTTTTTGTTTTTTACGGCTAAAAATTGCCGTAATTGAAAATGGATTCGGTTCGCGTAAAGTGACGTATTGTCCCGCTTGCTGTTGTGGGTCTGTTAGGTTAAGAAAGGACAGTTTGTAAATTAAGTTTTCAAGACTTTTTGAGACCTTTAGATCTTTGCTGCCTTCGTAAGCGACCAGAGGACCCAAAACAAGGGCTGTTTTAGGTCCATTTCATTTGGAAAATAAATTTACATTTTGGATTACGGCAATTTTTGGTGGTAGCGCCGACGAACGAAAAGCGCCGTTATTTGTAAGAGGACAGGTTGGTCATCATACTTCGTCATAATATTCGCTAGTAATAATGATTATTTAAGGTGGATAACTGTAGGATAACAAAGATTACTCAGGTTCCGGAGACAGATAATGTTTATGATAACACGGTATGTGGTCAATGCCTGCACTCAGATTCGCGCAGCTGGAGGTGGAGCGAGTTGACCAACAGTACTGGAGTAGTGAGTGCATGCATGAGTGCCTCGAGTCGTGCAACTGTCTACGTCAGGCTGCTCAAAATAGTAGCGGCCTTAAGTCGTCCTGAGGGTCGTTAACGCAGCGGTAGAGACGCTAGCCAGGAGTCAGCTCCACCCTGCAAGCACAAATAGTAAACACTCACACACATACACCTTGAACCCCAACAAGAAACAGACCCCAAAGCCAACCGACCTTTTTGGTAAATTCTTCCCTCCTTGGAGTAATGTAGGCGATACCGGATGATTCCGTAGGCGACCGTAGCTTGTGGAACATGGCTCGTGGCTTCAGACTCAGCCACGGCCGGTGAGTGGTAGTGGGAGCCCGAAGGTGAGGCGACTTCGATGTCTTGGGCGCCTGATGGAGGGACTTCGAAGCTCTAGGGTGCGGCTGGAGAGGTTTGGGTGCCCGGTGGTGGTGCGTCGCTCCGGAGTCGGTCTTGTGGTGGTGCTGGATATGCGCTGGCTTCTTTGGCGTCGTCTTGGCTGATGTAGGTGACCTGGGATTGTGGTTGTGGCAGCGAGTCCTGGTTGGGATGTGGTAGTTCATATGTGGTGACCACTCCACCGGTAGTTCATGGCGGGTTGTGGCTGACTTCTCGTACAGTGGTTCTGGTCATTTACTGTCAGTCAACAGCTGAGTAATCCTAGTAAGAGAAGGAATTACGGTGAATTATATAGCACTTTCCTGAGAATAATCTCGTGTTTCTCTCATTTTCTCCTGACTTGTGAGTGGTTTTATTTCACTATATGTAACATTGTGTGATATAAAATTAAACTTATACTCTACGTAAATGAATGAGTATACATATACATACGTATCCTTGGTCAGAGGACTCCTTAGTGATAAGATCTTGAAAACTCAATAGTCTCTTAAAGCTATGACGTCACAGGTGAAGGTCTCTCTCTCTCTCTCTCGCTCTGATTGGTTGAGCTCCTGGAAAGTAGATTAACATTACGCACAGATCTCACAATAGCATGATGCATCAAATGAACAAATCAACAAGGGCCATGACGGGGGTTCGAATCTCCTAGAGGCGCGTCTGGGATCCTCTCGGACGTAGATTCGAACCCTCGTCACGGCCCTTGTGGATTTGTTCAGTAGGTTAACATTAAATTACATTTGCTGTTGATGTTGTTACTGACATCATTGTTGATGGTATTGTTCACGTGTTAACATTAAACCTGTAGCCTTCGTGAATGGGTCCTCTGGTGGGGTGTGAAAACAAGAGGCCTCTGGCACCAGGGGATGTGTTGGGCTGTGTCCACACACACCCTGGCACCAGGGAATGTGTTGGGCTGTGTCCACACACACCCTGGCACCAGGGGATGTGTTGGGCTGTGTCCACACACACCCTGGCACCAGGGAATGTGTTGGGCTGTGTCCACACACACCCTGGCACCAGGGAATGTGTTGGGCTGTGTCCACACACACCCTGGCACCAGGGGTGCCAGGGTGAATGCAACAACGAAGTAGATTACCACCAGAGCTTCCAGTGCCAACTGTGTTCATCAGCCATGCACAGTAAATGTACCAACATACCAAATAATGTCAGGAAAATTGGTCCCAGAGACCACTCGGTGTACTGGTTCTGCAAAAAGAATATTACTGTTGTTCATTATATAGGCAAAGAAAACGAATTACGGAACAACTTGAGAGTCGCACCCTATCTCAAGAACGGCGAAGAAGGTTAGGTAGAGAAATAAAAACGATTGAACTAAAGCTACAAGAATCATACAAAACCCAGGAGAGGCAAAGAGAGCAAAAGGCCATCAGTGAAATAGAGAGAAATCTGAAAAAATTCTCCTATCCAAAATGAAGATCGTAAACCACATCTAGTATCGGGCCCCTGCGAAAGGCAGATGGAACTTTCACTGATGACAACAAAGAAATGAGCGAAATACTAAGGAATCAGTACGGCTCAGTTTTCAGCGAGCCACTAGGCACACTGAAGATTGATAATCCAAATGAATTTTTCATGGATATGATACCAATATCAAATCATATATCAGATGTCACCCTGTCCCCACTGGATTTTGAAGAAACCATAGACAGTATGCCTATGCACTCTGCTATGCACTCCCTGATTCTTGGAACTCTATATTCATCAAGAACTGTAAAAAAAACACTATCGCAGGCCTTTCACATTCTTTGGAGACAAAGCCTAGATACTGGCGATATCCTTGACATACTAAAAACAGCAGAGATAGCACCACTCCATAAAGGAGGAAATAAGGCAGAGGCGAAAAATTACAGACCGATAGCACTAACATCACACATCATAAAAATCTTTGAGTACTAAGAAGTAAAATCACAAAATACATGGAATCACAGCATCTCCATAACCCCGGACAACATGGTTTCAGAACATGGCGTTCTTGCCTATCACAGTTGCTGGACCATTATGACATGGCATTAAATGCCATAGAAGACAAACAAAACGCTGATGTAATTGACACAGATTTCGCAAAAGCCTTCGACAAATGTGACCATGGTGTTATTGTACATAAAATGCGTTCAAAAGGAATTACCGGAAAAAATAGGCAGATGGATCTACAATTTCCTGACTAACAGAACCCAATGTGTAATAGTCAACAAAATAAAATCCGGTCCATCAACCGTGAAGAGCTCAGTCCCCCAGGGTACTGTGCTTGCTCCAGTACTTTTTCTCATCCTCATATCGGACATAGACAAGGACACAACCTATAGTACTGTATCATCCTTTGCTAGGATGATAGGACACTAGGATTTTTATGAGAGTTGGCAACATAGAGGACACGGCAAACCTCCAATCAGATGTAAATCAGGTCTTTCTATGGGCTACAGAAAATAATATGGTGTTTAACGAAGATAAGTTCCAGCTCATGCGCTACGGAAAAAAAATATAAAAACGGAAACCATGTACAAAACGCAGTCGAATCATAACATAGAACGAAAAGGCAATGTAAAGGATTTGGGTGTACTCATGTCGGAAGACCTTACCTTCAAAGAACAGAATAAAGTTGCCGTCACAACTGCAAGAAAAATGACAGGTTGGATAACAAGAACCTTTCATACCAAAGATGCTATACCGATGATGATACTTTTCAAGACGCTAGTGCTCTCTAGAGTGGAATACTGCTGCACAATGGCAATCCTTTTCAAAGCTGGAGAAATTGCTGACCTGGAGAGCGTGCAGAGATCCTTTACTGCTAGAATTCACTCATTAAAACATCTAAACTATTGGGACCGACTAAAGAGTCTAAATCTGTATTCTCTTGAGCGCAGGCGGGAAAGATACATAATAATTTACACGTGGGAAATAGTAGAGGGGTTGGTCCCAAACCTGCACACAGAAATAACATCACATGAG
Source organism: Procambarus clarkii (assembly GCF_040958095.1). Lineage (NCBI taxonomy): Eukaryota > Metazoa > Arthropoda > Malacostraca > Decapoda > Cambaridae > Procambarus > Procambarus clarkii. The sequence goes on from NC_091162.1 coordinate 19,552,347, forward strand.
ACCAGAAGGCATGGCAGGATGTGCAGAATACCCCCGTTGAAGAGCAGAGGTGCAACAGGTACTCTGAGAGAGAACTCTATCAACATCAGAGGCCCGAGACTGTTCAACACGCTTCCACTACACATAAGGGACATAACTGGCCGACCCCTCACAGTGTTCAAGAGAGAACTTGACAAACACCTCCAAAGGATACCTGATCAACCAGGCTGTGACTCATACGTCAGGCTGCGAGCAGCCGCGTCTAACAGCCTGGTTGACCAGTCCAGCAACCAGGAGGCCTGGTCGACGACCGGGTCGCGGGGGTCGCTAAGCCCCGAAATTATCTCCAGGTAACCTCAAGGGGATGCTGCGCTGTGTCCACACACACACACACACACACACACACACACACACACACACACACACACACACACACACACACACACACACACACACACACACACACACACACACACACACACACACACACACACACAGGCACTCGGGGATGAGACCATTCAACCAGAATATTACAAGGACTATTCAGGTACAATGAGAGAATCATACTTTTTCTTGAGGGGAGGGATGGGGAGGAATATTCCCACGTGAGCCTTAAGCCTCTGGCTGGCCTCAATAATAATCATGCGAGTATTGTTGAGGCGATGCATGAGTGTGCTCATGATATGTATGTTGCCTTCAAAAAGGTTATATCCGATTTGTTTTATAACTCCAGTAATGGGTTATCAGACCACGTGGCTACTCCGATGTTTGTTGTTGTTTAAGATTCGCTACTTGGAACAAAACGTTCCAAGTAGCACGGGCTATGGTGAGCCCGTTCTGGACTTACCTGGCACAGGAGCGGGGCTGTGAGTAGTTCTACTCCGATGTCTTTCGTGCCTGCGTTATACCCAGTCCATGTGACGTGTCGGTCATTCAAGTTCAAGTTTGTTTATTGAAAGAAATACATCTCAAAGGGATAGAGTAGCTTAGGCTATTTCTACCTCCCTGTGTGTCGGTCATGTCTCCACAATGCTGACATGTTCTCTCCTCTTCTGAGACCTGTAAGAGTATATACCATGTGTATATATGGGCTATACCATGTATATATATGGGCTATACCGTGTATATATATGGGGTATATATATATTCATGATTTTATATGTACTATTCTTTTTGTAATGTGCCCTTTCACCAGAATATGTGGTTCGTAGTTGGTGGAATTCTTGTGCTATCCTGCAAAGACTGAGGTTACAGCAGCTGGGGTATGGTCACTGTACCAGAGACTGAGGTTACAGCAGCTGGGGTATGGTCACTGTACCAGAGACTGAGGTTACAGCAGCTGGGATATGGTCACTGTACCAGAGCCTGAGGTTACAGCAGCTGGAGTATGGTCACTGTACCAGAGCCTGAGGTTACAGCAGCTGGGGTATGGTCACTGTACCAGAGCCTGAGGCTACAGCAGCTGGGGTATGGTCACTGTACCAGAGACTGAGGCTATAGCAGCTGGGGTATGGTCACTGTACCAGAGACTGAGGCTACAGCAGCTGGGGTATGGTCACTGTACCAGAGACTGAGGTTACAGCAGCTGGGGTATGGTCACTGTACCAGAGCCTGAGGTTACAGCAGCTGGGGTATGGTCACTGTACCAGAGCCTGAGGTTACAGCAGCTGGAGTATGGTCACTGTATTTCTTCTGTATTGCTGTCGTTCTCATTGTTTCCTTAATGGGTGATAGACTCGGTGGTTTGTTATGGTGTACGTTCCTCCTGTGGGCTGTCATGTTGTCAGCTTCGTCTGCAATGTCATTCAATGATGTTGCCAGTTGATCAGTATTCAACGACCTTGGCGTTTGAGTGCTCGTCACGTGGGTGACGAGTGATGAGTGCTCGTCACGTGGGTGATGAGTGATGAGTGCTCGTCACGTGGGTGCTCATGTTACAAGGCTTGCATTGGCAATTCTCCAATCTGTGAGCATGATGATTGAGTAGTCGGTGTTGAGCAAGATCGTGTTCTGTAGTTCACTGAATGGCTATTCAGTGAACTACAGAACTCTAATTTGTAAAGTTGAGAACCCGTTTGTGTGGAGTTGAGAACCCGACTGTGGAGTCCCGTGTTCTTATACCCGCAGCTGCAGACTGTTTTCTCTCAGTCTTCTGGGGCCAGATTCACGAAGAAATTACACAAGCACTTACGAACCTGAACATCTTTTCTCCATCTTTGGCGGCTTTGTTTACAATTACTAAACAGTTAAAATGAGCTCCGAAGCACCAGGAGGCTGTTTATAACAATAACAACAGTTGATTGGCAAGTTTTCATGCTTGTAAACTGTTTAATAAATGTAACCAAAATCATCAAAGATTGAGGAAAGATGTACACGTTCGTAAGTACTTGCGTAACTGCTTCGTGAATCTGCCCCCTGATCCGTCTGTGAAGTGTGGGGGAGCTCTCAGATACCAAGTTTGCTTCTGTGAAATGTATCGATAATGTGCATCTTAATATTGTTAAGGGAGTCTCTTGTCCATCTTAGTCTCACCGTTGTGTTCCAGATATCGTCCCATTTTGGGTTTCATGAGCTCACCTACGTCACACCACCTGTAAACATATGTTCTCAAGGCCGACAATGAACCATACAGCGTTCTGTCACCTCACACAGGATAAGGACGCAGGTAATAAAGATATCAGGAGATATTTGGGTGGGAGGGAGGGAGGGAAAGATGATTAAAAGAGGGAGGGAGCATGAGGAGGTGATGAGGGGGCCCTCCCACCTGCTAGACGACATGAGTATACCTCAGCCCTGATCATTGCCCATAAACATGGTAAACTCACACCAAGAAATGGGGTGTACCTCTCGGTGTTGGTGATGAGTAGTCAGGAAGATGACTACTCTAAACATTACGCGTGTTTAACCCGTTTAAGGTTAGGTTGGTGTAAACAGGATCGCAAAATATTATATGCAGAGAAAACAATTAAAAAATATAAGAAAACGCAGGGTCTTTGCGGGAAAGAAAACGGGTGGGAGAGGGGGGACTTGCGTTAAATTTATTCTTTGCGCATTTTCGTGAAAAACTAAGAACAAATTATTTACCAAAATGTAATAAATCGAGGTCTCAATTTAATCAAAATTTAAAGGAGAGGTAAATTCCGTATTAACACTAACAGTATGCCCCAAAATATAAGACGCGAGAATATTGTTAAGGAAATATATACAGAATGTCCATCGAGAGATTTTTCTTAAATTCTACTTTGGAATAAAATATTAAATGAACAATTTCTTTCTTCGTTAGGAAGGGAGTTCCATGTATTGTGTCCCTTTTGTTTAAATGAAGCTTTTGCATACATTTAATCTGACTCTGGGGGTATCAAAGAGATAAATTCAGGCAAATATTTTTTTCTAGTGTGATGCTCATGACTTCTAGGAAGTTACAAATTCAGATTAGTATTGAGGAGCGAGGCTTTGTAAATGTAGGAGCGAGGCTTTGTAAATGTAGGAGCAAGGCTTTGTAAATGTAGGAGCGAGGCTTTGTAAATGTAGGAGCAAGGCTTTGTAAATGTAGGAGCGAGGCTTTGTAAATGTAGGAGCAAGGCTTTGTAAATGTAGGAGCGAGGCTTTGTAAATGTAGGAGCAAGGCTTTGTAAATGTAGGAGCAAGGCTTTGTAAATGTAGGAGCGAGGCTTTGTAAATGTAGGAGCAAGGCTTTGTAAATGTAGGAGCAAGGCTTTGTAAATGTAGGAGCGAGGCTTTGTAAATGTAGGAGCGAGGCTTTGTAAATGTAGGAGCAAGGCTTTGTAAATGTAGGAGCAAGGCTTTGTAAATGTAGGAGCAAGGCTTTGTAAATGTAGGAGCGAGGCTTTGTAAATGTAGGAGCAAGGCTTTGTAAATGTAGGTGCAAGGCTTTGTAAATGTAGGAGCAAGGCTTTGTAAATGTAGGAGCGAGGCTTTGTAAATGTAGGAGCAAGGCTTTGTAAATGTAGGAGCAAGGTTTTGTAAATGTAGGAGCGAGGCTTTGTAAATGTAGGAGCGAGGCTTTGTAAATGTAGGTGCAAGGCTTTGTAAATGTAGGAGCAAGGCTTTGTAAATGTAGGAACAAGGCTTTGTAAATGTAGGAACAAGGCTTTGTAAATGTAGGAACAAGGCTTTGTAAATGTAGGAGCAAGGCTTTGTAAATGTAAATATCAGGAGAGACTGTGTGAAGTGAGTGTGTGTTTAGCGTGTGTGGCATTTGAACAAAACATTTGTATTTGATCTCAAGATAGAATTTCTTACAGTTTCCTTAAGGGAGATTTTTACTGGGTGACGAAAGGTTGAAGGTCGCCTGCGGTGGTTGAAGCTGATTTGTTAATATAATTAGCTCTTATCTTCTCTGATAATGCTGACGATATTGATAATAGTAGAGGAGTGGCAACACTGCAGCAGGGCTAGCAACACTTCCTGTCCTCATCCTCGAGGCCACTAGAGTGCTAATGGCCTCCTCAGGTAAATTCGGGTAACTTTAATACAACACAGACGTTCAGTACACATTTACATACAATGTTTCCACCGCTCGAAGATCGCAAGAATATTCTCAGTAATCTTCAGGTGTTCCTCTTCGGAGATGAATTTACCTACAAGATCTGAATGGATGGCAACGCCGCCTGTATGACCTTCTAAATTACTTAGAAGATTGATTGACTGATGAAGATTAAGCCACAAAAAAGGTGGCACGGGCGTGAATAGCCCGTAAGAGGTGGCCCCTCTTGAGCCATTACCAGTATCAATAGATGATACTGGAGATCTGTGGAGGTGCAACTGCACCCTGCGTGACGGGAGATGTCTCCCGTCTACTTAGAAGTTCCCGTCCCCTATTATGTAAGTCCCCCGTGGTGTAGTGGTAAGACACTCGCCTGGCGTTCCGCGACCGCTTTGCCCTGGGTTCGTATCCTGACCGGGGAGGATTTACTGGGCGCCAATCCTTAACTGTAGCCTCTGTTTGCCCAAAAGTAAAATGGGTACAATAATATAATATAAAATAGTATAAATATATATTATTTTTATTTATTTTTATTATTATTATTAATGATAAAGATGACGCGGAGGCTGTTGACAACATGCTGGAAAGTGTTATCAATGAATAAACAAGAAAGTTAAAAAATTGTCGTGTTACCTTGAGGACCGGAGATATTCCCCCCACGGCCAGACACAGATAACCTGATCCACATGTCATGTGCCACAAGCATTGCACCTTGCAAGCATACCCTGATATAACGGCTGTCAAGCAGACCCTAATATAACGGCTGTCAAGCACACACATGTATGCAATAGATGTGTCGTAAAGCAGCACAAATAAGTGTCTCTATCTAGCTAAGAAACTAGCTAAGCCTACAAGACGTAAAAAAATCCAGTAAAGAGAGAGAGCAAAAAATTCATCATTGAAATAGACACAACCCCAAAACTCTTCTTTTCCCAGGCAGCGTCTGGGATCCTCTCGGACGTAGGTTCGAACCCTCGCCACGGCCCTTGTGGATTTGTTCAGTTCTTTCTCCTCTGCTTCCGACATTGTGCCTCCTCTACAGGAGTGACCTGACCTCCCTGACCCAGTTCACCGACCCTGACCATCTGATGCGTTGATGATGACTCCCCACCTCATCAATAGCAACTCATCAGGCACTCTCGTACAGCCCAAGACGAGCATAGTGACACAGTGGGAATATGACTGGCGCAGTCAATCAAAATCCAAAATCACAAACTTATTCTGTAAACAGAGTGAACGCACTATCACTGTAAAACTTTATTCACTCTCTGCCATTCCCACACAAATTCCAGCATCACCTTCCATCACTATTCTGGGCCTAATATTAGATGAGAGACTCTGTATACACTCTGTACAGAACCAGTCACAGCTCACCGAGCCGCAGAAAAATATTACAGATTAAGATATGCAAAAAACTGACACCAAAACACATCTTTATAAAGCACTCGTAAGACCCCTCTTAAGTTAAGCTTCCCTTGCACCTTCCCCTGATGCTCCTACACATAAACTGAGACTCCAAAGGATTAAAAAAACACAGAGCACGAATTCATAACCCCCGCTGGCGGGATTTCGTCACACGCGTCACACACACACACGACAGGACGAACATTCTAGATCTCAACATGTACTGGGAGACACTAATTTAACACGCAGATACACAGACTCCTCCTTTATCACGAACGTCATCACCTTGACTTCCTTTAACAACAATATCAGAAGTCCACGCAACCTACATGGTTTCTGCATATTATTCCCCACCATCCACCACCTGAACCTATATACAGATGATTCTTTCTCTTCTCTTAAACAACGCACACACACACACACACACACACACACACACACACACACACACACACACACACACACACACACACACACACACACACACACACACACACATACATACCACGTAGAAGATTCTTAGAAGAATTGATAGGGTACATAAAGACAGGCTATTTACCACAAGGGGCACACGCACTAGGGGACACAGGTGGAAACTGAGTGCCCAAATGAGCCACAGAGATATTAGAAAGAACTTTTTTTAGTGTCAGAGTGGTTGACAAATGGAATGCATTAGGAAGTGATGTGGTGGAGGCTGACTCCATACACAGTTTTAAGTGTAGATATGATAGAGCCCAATAGGCTCGGGAACCTGTACATTAGTTGATTGACAGTTGGGAGGCGGGCCGAAAGAGCAGAGCTCAACCCCCGTAAGCACAGCTAGGTGAATACACACACACACTTAGCATCTGGCAATTCGTCCGTTGGCGTTTTTGAGCCAATCACTGCACTGATCAACATTGGTGTTCCTCAGGGCAGCATACTTGGCCCTCTCCTCTTTCTCATCTACATTAATGACCTTCCAAATGCCTCTCAACACCTCAAACCAATTTTATTTGCTGATGACACAACCTTCATTTTCTCCAGTCCAGACCTTCTTGCTCTAAATGTCACAGTGAATACTGAACTAAATAAAGTCCATCTTTGGCTAACTGCTAACAAACTCACCCTTAACATTAACAAAACTTTCTATATTTTGTTTGGTAATAAATCCTCAGATCAAATTAATCTAAGAATAAACAATACCCAAATTAGTAACAAAGTAGATGGTAAATTCCTTGGTGTTCTCAGCGATAACAAGCTGTATTTCCAGGGACACATTCTAAATATATCAAAAAAAGTTTCTAAAACTGTTGGCATTATTTCTAAGATCAGATATTATGCACCTCGCCCTGCCCTGGTGACGCTCTATTACTCTCTCTCATCTATCTTTATCTCAATTATGGTATTTGTGCTTGGAGTTCTACTACCCAATATCATTTACGTCCTCTAATTACTCAACACAAAGCTACTATTAGAACAATATCAAACTCTGGCCCCAGACAGCACTCAGTACCCTTATTTAAATCTTTGAATATGTTAGATATTAAGTCACTGCACATCCTCTCATGTGTACTCTATATATTTAAAACTCTGAACTGTAATGTCAGTCATGACCTTAAACGCTTCCTAGAAGGTTGTAACAGAACCCATGAGCACCACACCAGAAACAAATACCTATTTGATATTCCAAGAGTGCGACTTAACCAAACTAGAAACGCTCTATAAATCAAGGGACCCAGAATGTGGAATGACCTTCCCAATCATGTCAAAGGCTGTACCTCTCTCAACCAGTTCAAGATAAAAACTAAGTACTACCTAATAAACTCCATGTAACTTACCTTATCCCTCCTAAATGTCAACTAATGTCTTTTTAATTTAAAAATATACTGTTTGTTGACAAAGTTGTCATGCTATTTTAAAAATATACTGTTTGTTGACAAAGTTGTCATGCTATTTTAAAAATATACTGTTTGTTGACAAAGTTGTCATGCTATTTTAAAAATATACTGTTTGTTGACAAAGTTGTCATGCTATTTTAAAAATATACTGTTTGTTGACAAAGTTGTCATGCTATTTTAAAAATATACTGTTTGTTGACAAAGTTGTCATGCTATTTTAAAAATATACTGTTTGTTGACAAAGTTGTCATGCTATTTTAAAAATATACTGTTTGTTGACAAAGTTGTCATGCTATTTTAAAAATATACTGTTTGTTGACAAAGTTGTATAACTGCTGATCTCTGCCATGTCCCACCCCCCCCACACACTTTTTTTTATTCCTTTTTCAACACAATTTATACTTTAATCTCAATTAGTATTAAGTTTTAGTATAAGTGGTTTTTCCTCCCCGCACCTTGCCCGAAACGCTGTGCGTATTAGTGGCTTTAGGTATTGTATGTACTAACTATATCTATAAATCCAACATTATGTTTATAACTTATCTTCTATGTACCTACTTTTACCTGAATAAACATTTTGATTTTGATTTTTTGATGCGACAGGATTGCTGATGTTTCTTAAGCCCGGTCACTTCTCCTCCTCCTTAAGACTCGTCCTCTAAGCCTACTTCTCCTATACCCAATTCCATTTTCGCCCTTTGGAAGCTCTTGTTCTGTATTTAATCTTATGTCTTTGCTTCCAGAAGTTTCCCCAACAATATCATCTCTTTGTAATTTGAATTGGCCATTAAGTATAGTCATAAATTACATAAGCTGTCACTCTCGCCCGTTAACCCATCGTTGATTTTCAACTATTTAAACAGAATAATAGTTTTTTTTTTTAAACAGCTGAAGAACTGTTTAAATAACATAGTTCACCCTTAACAAACTCGCTAACTTTGAATAGCTTACGTTTTCTGTTACCTTTTTTGTCCCTAACGTCACATATGTCTGCTTACCCGTTACTGGGCTCCGTTACTGGGCTCCGTTACTGGGCTTCATTATGTATAGTGGTCTGTAATGTCAACTTTTGTAATACTTGTGCTTACTGTCATCACAGTCATAGGTTAACTGCATAATAATAATCAATTACCGTTCTTGGGGGGACAGAAAACCTATGTATATATATATGTATATATATGTATACTTTAGGCTTGGTTAACTGTATGTTGTCATTAGTTATTACCACATGTTAACGTACAACAGCAGCCTTGCTTCCTCCATATATTACTTGCGTTATATAGAAGATATATGACTGGGGCACTGCTCTTTATTCAAAAAATCCGTCCTCATATATTACTTCTTAGTCTGAATTTACCTCAGGGCCACTAACACTAGTGACCTCGCCGAGGGCAGGAAGGCGGCGGCTTGTCGAAGGTCCTCCCATTTCCCCATGATGATCTTTTCTAGTTGGATTTTAAAATTTAACAGTTTTGGCATTTAAGGCATCAGCGGGTAGGCGGTTCCGTGGATTTATAACCCTGTGGATGAAGAAGCATCTTGTTTTCAGTCCTACATTGTGACTTGTTGAGCTTGAAACCGTTGCTCCTTGTTTGTGTTACATCTGACATTTGGAAGAAATTGTCCGGATCAATATCGTCCAAATTATTCAGTATTTTACAAGTTTCAATGAGATCCGGCTTACCATGCCTGGTTTGTAGTGTCGTTAGCCCTGTGGCCCTCAACCGTTGTCCTCATATCACTTCCTACAGCCAATAAACAAGTAGAAAGAGAGAGAAATACTATAGCAAAGAGAGAGAGAGATATAAACATACAGGGAGCGGTCAAATCGGCTTAGCACTTTCTCCAGATAGTTGCCTTGATTCCTCCGCTCGCGCACGCGCGTGTGTGTGTGTGTACAGAAGGAGCTCAGCGAGGACGGACACAGCCTTCACACCTACCTCAGAAGCGAGTGCGTGTTCCAGAGGCGAAGTATGGGCGGTGGTGCGGGGACCAGTAGCTGTGGCGGACTACCCTGGAGACGTCGGCGGGGCGTCGTCCCACATGCCACCACCAGTCCCTCGCTGATAATATACACGCTCTTATCTCCAGGTAATCGTCCCGCTGTCACACGGCCGTCTTTCATCGGGATACACTGCAATCTTATCTGGGTCTAAGCCCCCTCTTCAAGGAGATCCCGAAGGGTAGAGACCACAATGAGGAAGGGAAGATATACGAAGGAGATGAAGGAGAGGGAAAGGTAATTAGGAGGAGGCACAAAGAAACGCTACAGAGAGGTCTGAAGGTATATCTTGAGATGATTTCGGGGCTTAGCGTCCCCGCGGCCCGGTCCTCGATACCCCCCAGAAAGCAGTCCGTAACAGCTGTCTAACTCCCAGGTACCTATTTTTTTACTGCTAGGTGAACATGGGCATCAGGGTGAAAGAAACTCTGCCCATTTGTTTCCACCTCTACCCGGGATCGAACCTCAGGATTAGGAATCCCGAGCGCTGTCCACTCAGCTGTCAGGGCCCCAAGTAGGTCAGGTCAGGTAAACTTAACCACTAATCTAACCCCAAACCAAATGTAGCCTGTGGGTTCACTATGTAACCTATGTGAGACTCACTCGTGGATATGCAGCCTCGACATTTAGCCATCTGAAAGAAATCTAGAAATGGTCCAGAGATTTACAACAAGGTTCGTTCCTGAACTGAAGGATTTGAGCTATGAGGAAAGACTGAAGAGACTTGACCTCGCCACACTGAAGGAAAGGAGGAATAGGGGATACATGATAACGTTATATTCTAAGGGAAATTGACATTGTTAAATCATCATTGTTAATTATTGTTAACAGCTAGGAGCAGCAGAATGAGAAGTTACGGAGGGAACTGAAGACACAAATAAATAACAGAGATGCGGTAGTAGCTTGAGGTACAAGGGAGCCGGTCGGCCGAGTGGACAGCACGCTGGACTTGTGATCCTGTGGTCCTGGGTTCGATCCCAGGCGCCGGCGAGAAACAATAGGCAGAGTTTCTTTCACCCTATGTCCCTGTTACCTAGCAGTAAAATAGGTACCTGGGTGTTAGTCAGCTGTCACGGGCTGCTGCCTGGGGGTGGAGGCCTGGTCGAGGACCGGGCCGCGGGGACACTAAAGCCCCGAAACCATCTCAAGATAACCTCAAGATACAATCATTTTTGGCAGGTTGCGAAAAGTGGAATATATATATATAGGGAAGGGATTTACTGTAGGAGCCTAAGACTGTTAGGAAGGCGGGAGTATGACCCTACACCTAGGTAGTAGAGGTGCGCCGTGCGCCCACTACCTTCCCCTAAGGAGAATCGGAGGAACTAATGCAGTTTCTTCTGAAGTTTCCAAAAGAAGGCACCAAGCCGGGGAGGCTGTGTAGCACCATCAAATGTGCGCGATATTCCAAAGGCGCTAAATATCATCACTAAGGATGCCAACACGAGAACAAAAAACGCATAAGGCGAACGATATCGAAGATATCCGATACATCAAGGAGATTTTCTTTAAGATCACAGGTATTTTTTCGGTGAAACAGAGAAGGTGTGTCGTGGTGGTGGTGGTGGTAGATATTGAGGTGATGGTTGTAATGGTTGGTATTGGGTTGACGGTAGTGATATATGAGAAAGAGTTAGCATGTGTGTGTGCGTATGTCTTTCGGCTGAGTGGTAACCGTGGTTCAGTAATGACTGTTTAATAGTGGTTCATTTGGTGATTTCCTTGCCCCTCCTCCCCTCCCTCCCCCCCTCCTTCAAAAATTGTAGTGACCTCCTTGAGTCGCCACTATCTCTCTCTCTCTCTCTCTCTCTCTCTCTCTCTCTCTCTCTCTCTCCTTCATGCAGTTGTGTTGTCTCTCTAGTACCCTCCCCCCCCCCCAGCCCTTCTTGCTCAACGGAGCTATAGTGGAGCAAATGAGCGCGAGGTCACTAACTGCCCAATTAGATCTCGGCTCGTGACCTTGTAGGAGCCGCATCAACGACAACAAGCACGTCTACGCCTGGGTGACCTTCTACGGTTTGAAAAATAGTGTATTCACTTGTCATGTCATATATATATACACATCTGACTCCTTGTATAGAGTTCGTCTGCGTCTTCCCTCGTACGGTCTACAGTGAAGTTATTATTATTTTTTTAATCTGTCTCAACCTTTATTTATCCATCTTTTTTTTGGAGACCGTTACGTATTTTTTATATCGTGATCATGACTCACGTCTGCCGTTGTTTCTTCATTGCTGGAAGGTTTAGGTTATACAGTGTAGCCTCGTGGCTCAAGATATTAATCTCTGGAACCATATTAGCAACTTGTCAATACATCCTGCGGGCTCACCATAGCCCGTGCTACTTGGAACTTTGTTCCAGGTAGCGAATCTTTAACAACAAACAACAGCAACTTGTCGCTGGAGCTTTTAAAGCTTTAAAGTTCATGAGGTCTGAGATTCAGGGTGCTTGTAGAGCTGCCTGCAAGGTGAAGTTAATGTGTGTGTGTGTGTGTGTGTACTCACCTATTTGTACTCACCTATTTACGTTTGTGGGAGGTTGAACTCTGGCTCTTTGGTCCCGCCTCTCAGCTGTCAGTCAACTAATGTACAGGTTCCTGAGCCTACTGGGCTCTATCATATCTACACTTGAAACTGTGTATGGAGTCAGCCTCCACCACATCACTGCCTAATGCATTACATTTGTCTACTACTCTGACACTGAAAAAAATTCTTTCTAACGTCTCTATGGCTCATTTAGGCAATCAATTTCCACCTGTGTCCCCCTAGTGCGTGTGCCCCTTGTGCTAAATAGCCTGTCTTTATCTACCCTATCAATTCCTTTGAGAATCTTGTATGTGGTGATCATGTCCCCTCTAACTCTTCTGTCTCCCAGTGATGTGAGGTTTAACTCCCGTAGTCTCTCCTCGTAGCTCATACCCCTCAGTTCAGGGTACTAGTCTGGTGGCAAACCTTTGAACCTTTTCCAGTTTAGTCTTATGCTTGACTAGATATGGACTCCATGCTGGAGACGCATACTCCAGGATTGGTCTGACATATGTGGTATACAAAGTTCTGAAAGATTCCTTACACAGGTTTCTAAAGGCCGTTCTTATATTAGCCAACCTGGCATATGCTGCTGTTATCCTCTTGATATGGGCTTCAGGGGACAGGTTTGGCGTGATATCAACCCCCAGGTCTTTCTCTCTCTATGACTCTTGAAGTATTTCATCTCCCAAATGATACCTTGTATCTGGTCTCTTGCTTCCTACACCTATCTTCATTACATTGCATTTGCTTGGGTTAAACTCTAACAACCATTTGTTCGACCATTCCAACAACTTGTCAAGGTCTTCTTGAAGCCTCAAGCTGTCCTCCTCTGTCTTAATCCTTCTCATAATTTTGGTGTCGTCAGCAAACATTGAGAGGAATGAGTCTATACCCTCTGAGAGATCATTTACGTATATCCGAAACAGGATAGGACCGAGTACAGAGCCCTGTGGGACTCCACTGGTGACTTCACGCCAATCTGAGGTCTCACCCCTCACTGTAACTCTCTGCTTCCTATTGCTTAGGTACTCCCTTATCCACTGGAGCGCCCTACCAGTTACTCCTGCCTGTTTCTCCAGCTTATGCATCAACCTTTTATGGGACACTGTGCCGAAGGCCTTCCGACAGTCCAAAAAATGCAGTCCCCCCAAAAAAACTAGATTGTGTGTGTGTGTGTGTGCTTCCATCGAGAAGAATTCACCTAGTTGTGCTTACAGGGTTAAGCTTCAGCTTCTGGAACCTGCCATTCCTGTTATCTATAACGTAATGCAATGACTCTCAATCCTCTTATTTCTTATCACATCTGCTTTTAAAATCTGCTATCAGGACAATAACTAACTCTGCCTTCAGACAACACACAGCTCCCTTGTTCAAATCCCTAAACATGCTAAACATAAATTCACTCCATATATTCTCTTGTGTAAATTACGTTTATAAAACCCTTTTTCTAAGTGCAAACCCTGTTCTGAAACTCTTCCTGGACAGATGTAATAGAACACACACTCACCACACCAGACATAAATATCACTTTGATATCTCCAGAGTCAAACTTAATCTATGTAAACACTGTATGCAAATATAGGGACCTAGTCTATGGAACTCATTCCCTAATGATTTGAAAAGCTATCCAACGTTATTGCCTTATTCAAAAAATATAACCAAAAAGTACCTAATTTCATCTTCATAGCTTTCTACCACTGTATCTAGTGCTACTCGATCCCCCCAATATTTATACCTAAGCCATATTACTTTACCATTGTAATCATAGATATCATCTGATATCATGGTTGTTGTATTGAGTGCATATTCTACTGCATTATTCCTTGAAACTTTTCCTCGAAATGATCCTCATTTTGTGCTTCAGTGAACCAATGTATAACCCTGAAATGCTATCCTCATGTACCTAGTAATTCTTGTTTCTTTATTGTGTATTGTTGGTATTGTGTATTGTTAGTATTGTGTATTGTTGGTATTGTGTATTGTTAGTATTGTGTATTGTTAGTATTGTGTATTGTTAGTATTGTGTATTGTTAGTATTGTGTATTGTTAGTATTGTGTATTGTGTATTGTTAGTATTGTGTATTGTTAGTATTGTGTATTGTTAGTATTGTGTATTGTTAGTATTGTGTATTGTTAGTATTGTGTATTGTTAGTATTGTGTATTGTTAGTATTGTGTATTGTTAGTATTGTGTATTGTTAGTATTGTGTATTGTTAGTATTGTGTATTGTTAGTATTGTGTATTGTTAGTATTGTGTATTGTTAGTATTGTGTATTGTTAGTATTGTGTATGTTAGTATTGTGTATTGTTAGTATTGTGTATTTTAGTATGGTGTATTGTTAGTATTGTGTATTGTTAGTATTGTGTATTGTTAGTATTGTGTATTGTTAGTATTGTGTATTGTTAGTATTGTGGTATTGTTAGTATTGTGTAGTGGTTATATTGTGTATTGTTAGTATTGTGGTATTGGTTAGTGACGTGTGTATTGTTAGTATTGTGTATTGTTAGTATTGTGTATTGTTAGTATTGTGTATTGTTAGTATTGTGTATTGTTAGTATTGTGTGGTAATTGTTAGTATTGTGTATTGTTAGATATTGTGTATATTGTATTGTTAGTATTGTGTATTGTTAGTATTGTGTATTGTTAGTATTGTGTATTGTTAGTATTGTGTATTGTAGTATTTTTTGTGTATTGTTAGTGATTGTTAGTATTGTGTATTGTTAGTATGTGTATGTGTATTTGTTTTGATTGTGTATTGTTAGTATTGTGTATTGTTAGTATTGTGTATTGTTAGTATTGTGTATTGTTAGTATTTTGTATTGTTAGTATTGTGTATTGTTAGTATTGTGTATTGTTAGTATTGTGTATTGTTAGTATTGTGTATTGTTAGTATTGTGTATTGTTAGTATTGTGTATTGTTAGTATTGTGTATTGTTAGTATTGTGTATTGTTAGTATTGTGTATTGTTAGTATTGTGTATTGTTAGTATTGTGTATTGTTAGTATTGTGTATTGTTAGTATTGTGTATTGTTAGTATTGTGTATTGTTAGTATTGTGTATTGTTAGTATTGTGTATTGTTAGTATTGTGTATTGTTAGTATTGTGTATTGTTAGTATTGTGTATTGTTAGTATTGTGTATTGTTAGTATTGTGTATTGTTAGTATTGTGTATTGTTAGTATTGTGTATTGTTAGTATTGTGTATTGTTAGTATTGTGTATTGTTAGTATTGTGTATTGTTAGTATTGTGTATTGTTAGTATTGTGTATTGTTAGTATTGTGTATTGTTAGTATTGTGTATTGTTAGTATTGTGTATTGTTAGTATTGTGTATTGTTAGTATTGTGTATTGTTAGTATTGTGTATTGTTAGTATTGTGTATTGTTAGTATTGTGTATTGTTAGTATTGTGTATTGTTAGTATTGTGTATTGTTAGTATTGTGTATTGTTAGTATTGTGTATTGTTAGTATTGTGTATTGTTAGTATTGTGTATTGTTAGTATTGTGTATTGTTAGTATTGTGTATTGTTAGTATTGTGTATTGTTAGTATTGTGTATTGTTAGTATTGTGTATTGTTAGTATTGTGTATTGTTAGTATTGTGTATTGTTAGTATTGTGTATTGTTAGTATTGTGTATTGTTAGTATTGTGTATTGTTAGTATTGTGTATTGTTAGTATTGTGTATTGTTAGTATTGTGTATTGTTAGTATTGTGTATTGTTAGTATTGTGTATTGTTAGTATTGTGTATTGTTAGTATTGTGTATTGTTAGTATTGTGTATTGTTAGTATTGTGTATTGTTAGTATTGTGTATTGTTAGTATTGTGTATTGTTAGTATTGTGTATTGTTAGTATTGTGTATTGTTAGTATTGTGTATTGTTAGTATTGTGTATTGTTAGTATTGTGTATTGTTAGTATTGTGTATTGTTAGTATTGTGTATTGTTAGTATTGTGTATTGTTAGTATTGTGTATTGTTAGTATTGTGTATTGTTAGTATTGTGTATTGTTAGTATTGTGTATTGTTAGTATTGTGTATTGTTAGTATTGTGTATTGTTAGTATTGTGTATTGTTAGTATTGTGTATTGTTAGTATTGTGTATTGTTAGTATTGTGTATTGTTAGTATTGTGTATTGTTAGTATTGTGTATTGTTAGTATTGTGTATTGTTAGTATTGTGTATTGTTAGTATTGTGTATTGTTAGTATTGTGTATTGTTAGTATTGTGTATTGTTAGTATTGTGTATTGTTAGTATTGTGTATTGTTAGTATTGTGTATTGTTAGTATTGTGTATTGTTAGTATTGTGTATTGTTAGTATTGTGTATTGTTAGTATTGTGTATTGTTAGTATTGTGTATTGTTAGTATTGTGTATTGTTAGTATTGTGTATTGTTAGTATTGTGTATTGTTAGTATTGTGTATTATTCTGATCTGCTTTTGTATTCAAATTTCTTCGGATTACTGTACCTGAAAACATTTTTTTTCTATTTTACTGTAATTATTCCACTTAAAATTATCTTTACCTGTAAATAAAACCTGTAAAATACCTGCTAACATTTTTTTTTTATCTACTTTACTATTAATTTATATAAAAAAAATTCTGTTAGTTTAAGGACTTGTCCGAAACGCTATGCGTGCTAGTGGCTTTACAAGAATGTTAATTCAACTTATTTTCTATATTCTCTGTCTCTTCTTCAGTGCTGGAATGTCAAGTTCTCTCAAGTTCATTCCTCGTATCCCAACCCTCTCACATCCGGGACCAATCATGTGCCAAACCACTCAACTTTTGCAAACATCAACATCTAGGAGTCAACTTGCTGTGATAATCCGATAATTCATTTTCCATGTCATTTACAATCTCTAAGGACCGTTATTTGACTTTGAATTCTGTTTAATATGAGGTGCTAGCATATTCCTTTATATAAAGCATTCCACTACGTGAACACTTTAATGTTAGAGAACTTTGATGGTAAGTAATGAAGTTGTGGGTTGTAGAGGATGATCAGTGGCCTCGCTTCTCCAATATCGGATTGTTGTGTGATCTTGGTGAGGGTTAAGTATGAGTAGTGAAAGTAGAAGGTCACCAGGTACACAACCTTGCTCTGCACCAGCCGCAGCCCAGTCCCAAACTGAAGAGCCTTTGACCTTGTAAACATGAGCAAGGCCACCGCTATTTAGTCAGAGGCTTCAATGTTAATCTGTCTCTCTCTCTCTCTCTCTCTCTCTCTCTCTCTCTCTCTCTCTCTCTCTCTCTGGTACCAAGGAGAGAGTCAGGAGCCTGGCAATTGAACTCATAATGATACTTATCATTACCGGGGACTGGATGCCTGTCCTTACGTCCATCGAGTTGACTAGCTCAGTAGTTGACGGTTGACTAACAATAGTTGACCAACTCCTCCACCACCTATATTTACTGCTAGGTAAACGGACGCATCGTGTGAAAGGAGACAATATCTGTCCCGCCCGGGGAATCGAACCCAGGATTCATGATTGCCAGTTGAAAAGATAAACATAGAGGCTACACTGATAGAGCACTGAATGACAGCAGTGATAGAGCACTGAGTGACAACCACCGCCCACGGGATGGGTATGGGGTCCACCACCGCCCACGGGATGGGTATGGGGTCCACCACCACCCACGGGATGGGTATGGGGTCCACCACCGCCCACGGGATGGGTATGGGGTCCACCACCGCCCACGGGATGGGTATGGGGTCCACCACCGCCCACAGGATGGGTATGGGGTCCACCACCGCCCACGGGATGGGTATGGGGTCCACCACCGCCCACAGGATGGGTATGGGGTCCACCACCACCCACGGGATGGGTATGGGGTCCACCACCGCCCACGGGATGGGTATGGGGTCCACCACCACCCACGGGATGGGTATGGGGTCCACCACCACCCACGGGATGGGTATGGGGTCCACCACCGCCCACGGGATGGGTATGGGGTCCACCACCGCCCACGGGATGGGTATGGGGTCCACCACCACCCACGGGATGGGTATGGGGTCCACCACCGCCCACGGGATGGGTATGGGGTCCACCACCACCCACG